>NW_025784020.1:0-26839 GCF_021130785.1 Homalodisca vitripennis
GTCATGTTTTATTTCATTTCAGAAACAAAGCTATCACTAATGTTATGTATTCCTCCATTTTTATTGTTTAAGATTTCATATATTAATTGATTAGTATGGACCCTTGGTCTAGTAATGGTCACTCATCATAGTAAATTTTTAGAGAAGTGACATAGAAAATTAAGAAACCTAGAGTTTTAACATAAGCTCTGAACCACTTGATATTAGTCTGGTAGTACTGAGTGACTTAGATTGCTGACCCTTATTTTCACAGTTACTGTGCCAAAAGTTTCACCCCATAGAAAACATATGCTTTCCCCAATTTCTCTGGAGTTGTCTATTATAACTAGAGGCCCACAGCCATCTACTCAATGTAGAATCTCCAGATAAAATCTCCCAAATAATTTACTTCCAAGCTAGATTACAGTACCAGGAAGGTCTAAAAAGTCAGTGTAAAAATAAAGAGCTAGGCTCTATTAGTTCTTAAAAATAAACTTTTTACTTTCAGTATAATCTTCTCTTTGGTAATTCTCCAAATATTCCATATCCCTTCCGAATAATAGAATTTGTCATAGTCATGTAAGCGGTATTTGTTTTTGTAATTTTATCTCTCTACAAACTAGTATTTTTTTTTTTTTTTCATTTTCTAGGACAAGTTGTAGTTCGAGAAAGTCAAATATGGAGATGTGTTCCTTTTAATTTGGCCAGTCACTTGTGTTTTTCTTACAATCCCCTTTTTAATCCTTTAAAACAGAAAATTATTATTCATACATGTTATCACTTTTCTCTTTTCCAAATAGTTCAGATTATTCCCAGAGCGTACAAAACAAACCAGTAACGTTCATTACTTGTTCATCAAAACGTTCGTTTTGTCTTGTTTTGTGCACTTTTCTCTGAACTCCCCTCCTTCGATTTCAAATATGTAGTAATGAATCAATATTTTATCCATGATGACGTTGGTTATTTGAATTCCATTGATGCATTTGCAAATAGTCCTTGGTTGTAATCATCTCTGGGCACTAAAAAGTCAATCACCCCAATTGCTGCAAATGTTGGGGCCACTTGCTACTTTATAAAATTCTTGAATAAGACTACTAAGAATTGATAAAGTTTAACAATCTGATATTGGCAGTTGTGTAAATGAGTCTACATGAGTTATTGAAACTGTGAGAAATGTGTTATTGAACAGGACTGGTGTACTCTCTGTGGTGGAGCAGTGACGACAAGATACTTGTGTCTGCGTCCGCTGACTGTACAGTCTGTGTGTGGAGACCTTCTCACAGCAGCTCTGCTCTCTTACAGGTTTTGTTCTTTTTATTTATAATTGCTAACACAAGATCTGGTAAGTAAGTACTATTTTGGAATAGAAAGACCGAAACATATATTTTTACAGTTAGTTTTTATAAAGTGTCCACAAATAGCTGTAACAAACTGCACGGTTTGATTTTTTTGGGTAAAAATAAGTAAGAAATGTCATATAAAGTAAGTAATTTTCAACTGTTATTGATAAGAATCAGCTGATCATAAATCTGCAGTTAAACAGCATTAATAACTCAATCAGTGTATTTTAAATGAGGTTTGGTGCTCAGTAAAACCTTTACTTACTCCGTTGTTATTTTTCATGGTGAAATAAACTTTGTTTCAAAATGTTCACATGAAAAGTAACCTAAATTTCACCCAGCAGGGGATCACTTCTAGCTGGTTTATACCTTCCAGTTGAAACCTACCACTGGGCACAGCAAAACACCGATGTCACGTAATCTGAGCAAACCTTATGGATGTTCAGGTGCGGCACATCACTAACCGCAAATGTTGAGATTCTGGGGCTCAAGGACAATTCGATAGATCTAGTCTACTGTGGGAGATGACTGTTGGAGTTGGTGGGGTTTGTTTCCTAACCACAAAAGTTTCTTGCTAGCCTCAAACAAGGGTGTGCCACTCCCTGCCTGCTTTGACTGGAGAGGCTGGTTCAGAGCTGGCCTCCCCTTCTTCCGGGAGACATGACTGAGATTTAATGCCCTAAATTCTTCCTCATGGATCTCGATAGGAGGTAGCCCCAACTCTCTAACCTTACCTATCCTGAATATCCTGTCATTCCAGAAGCAGCGCAAAGGTTCTTATTCAACTAAGTGCAATTTATAAGCTTCTTTGTCCTAAGAGGGAGAAAAAAACCTAAATTTCACTGTCCTTGTACATTTTTCATTAAATCTCCCGTTTTTTTAGTTAATACAAAATGGAAAATTGTGTTATACTGTGATTGATGAAACTTAATTTGATATTTTTTGAGACTTTTTTTAAAAAACAGGTCTTAATAAGATTTAAAATTTTCCAAAAATTAAACTTTCTAACCTTTATTTTACTTAAAAGAATATGATCCTTTTCCTAAAAATCACAAACGTAAACTAGACAGACGATAAACTAAGCAAGGTACGACTATACTTTATATGACATTTCCTTGCTCTTTTTGTCCTGACAAATGAAATGATAAAGTTTGTTATAGTAATTTGTGAAAACCCTGTATATCCACCTGTACTTTACCATTAAGGTCTCATTTAAAAAAAAGCATCAGCTGTCCCGCAGGTTGTATTTATATATTTTTCTCCTTTTTACAGCTATTTTACTGTATATAATGTAGTATTTAAATTCACCAAAAGTTAAGGCACACTCTGATTCCTGTTAAGTATGTACTGTCAGTACATCTGTACAAAGATATTTTTTGGAAGTGGTAAAGATAACGGTATATGACCACAGATGTTGGGACACCCCTCGTTCGTGTACTGCGCTGTGTTGGTGCCGACCCCGCAGCAGCTGCTCACTGGTCTCAGGATGCCATGACGGCACAGTTCGGCTGTGGAGAGGGGAGACACACTCGGACTATCAGCTGGCCCAGGAGTTGACCGGACACATTGGCTACGTCACGGCTGTCTGTGTCACTGTCGACGGCTCCCGGATAGTGTCAGCTGACAGTAACGGCTCACTCAGGATATATATGAATGTGGATGACGATGGCAGGTTAGAGATTGGTCACAATAAGTACTTCATTGTGAAGTACAATAGGAATAGCTTAGGAATAAATTTGAGTGTGGGATATCTTTTTAGTCATTAGCATGATATGACATTAGTTTCAATATGAAATGTCTCAATCTGATTCAAACATACAACTCATAATAAAACTTCACAACAAACCCAGAGCAAGTGACAGCAGAACTTGTGTACTAGTACATAAAAAATTGTTCCATTGTTTATTTCCCAATTTGAGCAATACATGCTACTTGTTATTTTCTTTTCAATAGCATTGAGAAATATTTGATCCGAAAGCCAAAAGTTAATATGTACATATATCCCCTAAAATATTGATTGTAATCTATGCCAACTATATAGGGAGACAAAATAAGAGGATAGCAAAAGGGCTAAATATGTCAAACAATAAATTTTTTTAGCTTGATAACGATTTTATTAAACCAAAAACATAGTCAAACACCATAAAATTGAAGTGAAAAGATTAAAAATCTTTGGGTTTTAGGCTATTTTCTGTGTCTTTATGTCATTGACCGATACGTTTTTCCAAAAATAGAAATTAATTTTAGTTTAGGAGTATTTTCCATGTGTTCAATTGAAGTACAGAAATAACATTATTTTCAATCTTGTGATGTTTTGCAGTCTGACAGGGGGCAAGGGAGCTGAGAGTGAGGGAAGTGCGAGGGACAATCGTCAACCAGCGTAGTGGCGCACCCTGGTGGTCACAGGCTGTTGGTACACCTACGGGACTCCACAGTTCGCAGTGTCGACATCGCCACCGGTGCAGTCATTCAGAACTTTCAAGGTGAACTTAATAGACAATGTAGGAGAAGAAGATTCAATAAAGAAGGAAATTAAATGTTTGCCAAACTCATTGTGGGAAAGCATTGAGAGATAGACATTACACTTGCTTTCTCATATCTGCTTTGGGAACCAAATTTGCTTCTGTATAATATAAAATAACTAATTCTTGAAATGCTGATATTAAATATATTATAAACTATCAGGAATTAATTTAAGCCAATTTCCATAGTATAGAAAATAAATTATTGACTGTCGCTCTTGTATTAAATACCCAAGCCTATGAGAGTAAAATATACCGATAACATCCAAAACACATTTTGGGTAGTTTTTACAAAACTGGTGTGTACAGGGGCACTTATAGGCAAAACTGTACAGCTGATATGCTTAAAATATGGCAATTTTTAATTTATGAAAAGTTTTTTTATCCTACTTAGGGAAATATAAATTGCATAATGCAATAAAATAACTTACACAATTCTTGAGAAAATTTATATTGAATAGTGACGGTTTAGCTCCATTTTATTGCTTCCAGCTCAAGCAACGTGGTATAAATTTGACTAAAGGTTGACCATGTTAGGTTGTTGGTAATAGGTGAATTTGCCTGTGTCAACAATTGGTTGATAAGATATTCAAATATGGCATATTAATACAATCTAGTTAAAAAAACGACAAAAAGTAATGTCAGTTACAGAAAATGGGCTTTGTAAAAATAGATTTTTCATGTTTTTCAAAAAATTGAAGTTTCGGTACTAAGAACCAACTTTTTGGCAAAGTTCCTTAGTGGAATCGACCAGAATGAATCAGAACTGGTAAAAAAATTTTAGACTCGTCTTATGTGATCTAGTTGCATGTATCAATCCCCAACAACTGTAAATTTAAAAACAGCTGTAGATATGAAGAATAATTTTATTATATGGCTTGTTAACCATAAGACAGCCATGTTTGGCAGTTTTTTCCCTAATCACTTCATAGCTTCAGAGTTGTGATTTAAGTTGATTATTCTTTTGTTTATTATAAAATTATAAAACTGTGAAACTTCATCAATACAAATCATTCCAAGAGTATTTTATTCAGTCCCTATGGATTTCAGAATACCCAATGGGAAGAATATCTCTGTGCTTAAGAAGCTTGAACACGTGAAATTTTCACTATAGGCCTATCTAGGGAAAATAATAAATTTTCATATGGAAATGTTTTAGATGAAGAACACTTAATAAATTCACCTATTATAAATAATTGCATAAAATAATTTTAGTTAATAAAAATTCATGGGGCAGATTCAGGTACACTTTTATCATTAACTTGGATCTATCAAACTACAATATCAGCTTGATTTTGGCATGGACGTAGCCAGCAAGGGGATCCAAGGGGTCTGGACCCCCTCCAAATTTTTAATTTCTCTTTTAGTAAACGAATATTGTTATTTAAATAATTCAGTATTACCGACATGTGCTACTGAAAGATTGTTATCAATACATATATGGGTCAAGAACTTTTAAGGAACAAAATGGAGCCTTACTTTCTGTCCACTTTGGAAAAATATTTGTCTTGGCCCCCTCCAAAATGTTTTCCTGGCTACGTTTTGGTTACAGAAACCATAAGAATTCCTTGATAAAATAATTTGTATTAATCATGTAATATTCATGTTTCCACAATACAGTAGAACCTCGTTAATTCGACACTCGATAGTTCGACAGTCCGTATCATTCGACACCAGCCGTGACCAACATAACGTGACAGCAGGGACAAGTGGTGTCCTTGACGGGCCCGCCATTGTTGCCGTGAACGCGCGCCACTGCCCTTTGTATAGCGCATCCTCCTCCCCCTCCCCCTCTGACTCACCCGCTATTCTTAGTCGTCAACTCAGTTCGCTCGTGACGCTGCGGGAGTTAAGACGCGTTTTTTGTTCCTTTCGTGATACGTTACTGTTTTACGATCGTTAGACATACGTAGTTGGTGTTACTGAACTGCTTTGTAATTTGTTTGTTTTTTAAAATGTCAGATAAAAAACGTAAAAGGTGCTTTGTTACGATGGAAATGAATTAGATGCTCTAAAAAAGGGATTGACAAAGGTGAAAGTGTACAGAAAGTGGCGAGTGATTTGAAACGTTGGTCGGTCAACAGTGATTGGATGGAGGAAGTCTAGAAATGAAATTGAGTCTTGGTGTGTGAAAAGAGAGTGGTGTTCAGAATCGTTAGACAAGAGGAGGAGTATGAAGAGGTCTGAGTATGAACAAGTAAGTGAAGCTCTTTTCCAGTGGTTTAGGATTCAGAGGGAGAAAGGGACACCGATCTCAGGACCGATTTTACAGGAAAAGGCCTTGAAATTTTATCAAAAATTTAAAGAAGAGGGAGAGCCTGAATTCACAGCAAGCTCTGGATGGCTGGACAGATGGAAAGAGAGGTATGGTATTAAACAATTGAGCATTTGTGGTGGAGAAAAACTGTCAGCAAATCTCGATAGTTCACATGATTTTAAAATGAAATTTCAAGCTTTGATTGAAGAATTAGGCCTTAGTTGGAGAGCAAATCTATAACTGTGATGAAACTGGTCTGAATTTTAGAATGCTCCCAACAAAAAGTTTGGCTCTCAAACAAGAGAAAGCTGCAGCAGGATATAAAAAAAAGTAAGGACAGAGTTACTGTGTTGGTTTGCAGTAACGCAACAGGAACTCATAAATTAAAATTGGCTCTGATAGGAAAGGCCAGGAAACCTAGAGCCTTCAAAAATATTAAAATGAATGGTGACCATTTTGACCTCCCCGTTTTTTACAGACACCAATCAAATGCTTGGATGTCAGAGAGCATTTTTAACGAATGGTTTCACAAACAGTTTGTGCCCGAAATTAAGAAGCATCTAAAGTCCCAGAACCTTCCAATGAAAGCACTCTTGATCCTCGACAACGCAACAACGCACCCGGCTGTAGATGTCATTCAAGACGGAGAAATTAAAGCTATGTTCTTGCCCCCTAACGTAACCTCCCTTTGCCAGCCTATGGACCAAGGAGTTTTGGTAACGCTTAAGAAGTTGTATAGGAGAAACTCCTTTCATGTCTCATTCAAGCCCTAGATGAAGGAGTCGAATTAGTGGATAAGTTAAAAAAAATTGATATGCTGGATGTTGTTGGCTGGATTTCCCAGGCATGGGATGAACACAATCCCCTAACGCTCGTGCGTTCTTGGAGGAAGCTCTTGGACCACCAGGGAAATGAGTTCAACGAAGAAAATTAAAGATGACGAGCTAGCCACTTTAATGGAAAAAATCCCAGGTTGTGAAGAAGCTTCACCTACAGATGTTTTTCGAGTGGATGGAACAAGATGAAAGAAAGCGGACCAACTTCAGAGGAAGAAATAGTTGA
This sequence comes from Homalodisca vitripennis, assembly GCF_021130785.1. Lineage (NCBI taxonomy): Eukaryota > Metazoa > Arthropoda > Insecta > Hemiptera > Cicadellidae > Homalodisca > Homalodisca vitripennis. The sequence continues at coordinate 7,161 of NW_025784020.1, forward strand.
TGCCTTTAAAATCAAGAGAGGATAGTGAAGAAGAGTCAGAAGACGACGAAGATACCAACTCAAAAATTAAAACTGACACACAGCGAAGGTGTAAAATTCTTCGAGGGAGCGATCCAGTAATTTACCAGGAACAAGGGACGACTGGAATGGACATTTTGTTTCTTCGGACGATTACGTGACGAGGCGGCTCGGCGAAGAAACCAAAGTGAAAAAAACAATTAAAAATCTATTTTGCGTTGTAAAAAGTAAAACATGATGTAACCATGTTACAATTTATAGTTGTCCCATATTAATTTATTTTTGTATATACATTTTGTTTTTTATCTAGCCTATATTATGAATTGAGTTTGTTTATTTTTACATTTATTCATTTAATCATTAACTATTTTTAAGAGGAAGAAGTACAGCACTGTAAAACAATGTAAGTTGATACATTTTGTTTCATCAGTTTAATATTTGTTTAGTTGTACATTGTTAATTAAATTACAGTCCATCTTAACATAAACTCGCCTTTTTAATATTCCTTGTTGTTTAAAATCTATATACTCCCTATAGTTCGACATCTTGATAGTTCGACACCCCGTTAGTCCACAAAGTGTCGAACTATCGAGGTTCTACTGTATCTGATTATTTCTCAATCTTAGCAACTGTTATCTCTGCCACATGACAGGGCTGTACCTACGACCGCATGCAGACCGGAATGTGTGTGAGTGCGTGCGGAGGCCTGGTGTTCGCGTGTGGGGAGGATGGACTCTGATGGCGTGGGATGGACTTACCCCAGGTGCCGCTGCGTGCTGTCTACTGCGGGTTACTGCCACCAGGCTGCGCTACTGTACACTACCACCTCTATCATAAAATGAGCACATTGCTTTGCAGTCGCCTCTCTCTCCCAGCCGCCAGTTCACATCCTTCATTTTCGACAAGTCAGTAGACTTAATCTTCCTGTAATACAGATTACAAGTAAAATCTTAGTTTTGTAATTTTCCATTCAGTAGTTGTAATGGATGATATTGGTCGTTTACCTATAATCCGGTTAGAAAAGATGTCTGCCAATGTATAATAGTTGTAAAGCTGAAACATTTCAGAAATTTTGTAAAAAATCCATTGAAAACCAAAACATTTTTTGCAATGACAAACCAAGGTGTAAAAGTGTGTAAGAGCATTAAACAAAAACATTAGTGACTCTTAGGTATAAAATATAAATAATGTTAATAGAGGTTTAAATAATAATATTTACTATACGATGAGTAATTACTGTAATATGTGTTGTAAAAGACTTGTTAAGACTATAGTTTGGTCCTACAAGATAATGTGCAGTTTTAAACCATTTTGACCCATTTTCAGTCATAAAGTTTGGCAAGCTGGATAATTTTTAAGATACATTCATATAAACTTCTTTCTAAAGATTTTGAGTAGGGTAAAAACATGTTTTTTAGTGACCTCATTTTTGTTAATATTACAGCATTATCACACCATTATTTTATTTAGTTTTTCTCTTATTTATTACTACCTATTTACGAAGTTTGGTATCTGTAGCTTTACTAGTTCTAGAGATGTTACTAGCTAGTGGGTAAACAACATATTACTTGACCTATGTTTATAGGGACATTTTTTGTTTAGCATAATGATGAAACTATCAGCAACAGAAGTTTTTATCACCCTTTTTTGAAACTTCCTGTATAATGGGTGTCCCACGAAGATGTTTAAACGTTAATTTTATATTACTTGCCCATTTATGCACCGAACATTTTCAAAACTCTACACAATTCATTAAATAGCTTTTAAAAATATTCTGTGAATATTCCTTTCTAGCAATTGTTTGAAACAAAATGGTGGCATTTCAAAAACTATTCTTTAAACACAGTATTTTTTGGTTTTGTAAAATTATTTGTCGTATTCTATGAGAAATAAAGCATTTCAATCAGAAAATTAGAACATAGCTTATAATTCAAAATTTGCTTTTGTTCCTAAAAATGCAAACATTTAACAAAGAATATTCAATTTTGATTAAATATAAAAAATGTGCAACCCAGTTGGTAGTTTTAAGGAAATATGATAAACCTCATCTTCATATAAAAACTGGAGACAAAACTAAATTCAAGAGTAATTCTAAACTTTACAAATGTAATGTGGAACTACGAGAAAAATAGTATTTACTTTTTTAATGAGAGGAAGTTTTTGGCACTATTTATTATTTTGAAATGTTGAAATTTGCTCAAGAACTATTCCGACTGACATAAAAATAACTTTAATGATTTGAATACGACATATTATGATCGTATTCAAAAAATGATTTTAAATCTAAAAGATGTACAGTTTTTTTGTATGTTTCTTGTTGTAATAGATGTCCTGAAATTTGCCATTTTTGACAGGGAATGCATCAGGAGAGGACATCGGCTTGAGGATCGTGAAGAATGGAATAACTGCTGTGGACGTTATTGAGGAAAATGAAAGATCTGCACAATTCAAACAAATGGCAGAGGGCGGCTTCCAAAATTACAGCCAGCTCATTGCAAGCTTTCAATGCTTTCAAGACAAGAACATTTTTAGAAAAGAAAAGAGTAAAGCCGGTGAGAAAGAACAAACTGGACGACCTCAGAGTACAAACTGGCCCAGACTTCCTCAATTGGGACACTACGCCGAATATTCCCCAGGCGCTAAAGATCTTCGCTTACTGGAGATTCTCGAGGAAGATGGATAGCATCATCCTTGCTCGCCAAACGTTCTAGTCAATCTTAGCAGCAGATTATGAATTGTCTTTCGTTAATTGAGAATTAGTGTTCAGAATCATAAATCTGTTACAGGTGATGATGCTTTGAAGTGACAAATACAGTGAACATTTGTAAAACAAAAAGCACATTGTATGACAACATACAACACAATTAGTTATTTTTGGAATCTGCATTTCAACCTAAACTAGGAATTGACTTTTGAATTCTATTAAAATTATTTTAAATGTAGTGTATTAGCGTGCATTCAGTGAGGAGATGAGAGTTCAACTGTAATACACTCTGAGCTAATGAAAACGATTGAAGAGTTGTTAATACATAAAATTACAAGCTTTCAAGGACATGTAAAACTATATTCTGTTAACAACTTTATCACATGGAAACTATTAGCCTATGGGCATCAGCATAAATAGTAAATATGAGTTGCTGTTTCTTAAAACTATACTTAATTTAAATTTAACACATTACATTGTTGGATGTGGTTGAGTAAGGACGTTAAGTGCAGTGCTCTCTTATCTGATCATGGACTGTGGACAATTGCAGAGATTCTATTGTGCTTGCACAGGATTCTATTTCTTGTTCAATCAAGATTTGTTCCAAAGTTTTTCACTATGGTTGTGGCTGGAATCCGAGAATCAAATTTTTAGAAAAAAATGACTGATGGACATTAAAAATGAATGGATTTGTCTAAGATGCAGAGAAGAGAAAAGATCAAATGCGAAGTATGAAATGAGTAGTGAAAAGGAAACTTTGCAGATGTCCGGGGACGAGATGAGAGGAATTTTAAAAAGTATTGATGATAGAATAGCTTCTCTAAATATAATATAAAAAGTGATTTGGAAAACATCAAGACGACGTGTATTGAAATAAAAGACAGCCAAGAGTTTTTTGAGTAAGAGATATGATGAAATTGAAATGCAACTCAAATGTTTGCCAGAAATGGAGAAAAAAATTAACAGGCTGCAACAAAACAATTCAGACTAAGGACAAACAAATTGAAGACCTGAATGAAAGATTAAATAGTTTGGAACAGTATGGACGTAATAGAAATTTTGAGCTGAATGAAGTCTGTGGAAAGTCAAGGAGAGGATGTCGAGCAGATTGTTGTCAATGTAGCTATGAAGATGGGAATAGAACTGAAAAAAGAAGATATAGAGATGGCTCATCGACTCCCGAAGACAGCGCACAGAAAAACGACCGGCTACAATAATTGTACAGATGGTGAGAAGAAAGAAGAGAGAAGAGTTCATTATGGCCCGGAAAAGAATTGTAACAAATCCTGAGGCAACGGGACTGAATGGTGGACGAATCTATGTGAGTGAAAATTTATCTACATGCTATCGTAACTTGCTGTTGAAAGCAAAACAAAGGGGAAGGGAATTAAATTTCAAGTACATTTGGTTTAAGAATGGTGTTGTCAAGATGAGGGAAACAGACACCAAGTAAAAGTTTTTTGACATTAAGAAGTTATCTGACTTGGATAGGATGGGATAACTGGTTAGTTAGGTACAATTCATTTTTTTTGTTGTAATTTTTCTAATGGACAGAGATGTAACCAAATTTAGGAAGATCAAATTAATTGTAGAACTTTTGATGATATTATGTGTTTTGAAAAAATATTGTGTTGAAGGTAATATGGGTAATGGTTTTTTAACACTTCATGTAAATATAAGGTCTTTAAAAACAAAACTGGGACCAGTTTTTGGGTTATTTTGGAGGTTTGCTTAATAAATTGGATGTAGTTATTTTAACAGAAGTTAAATATAAAAGTATGACCTGATAGAACTGTTCAAGTTGGAAAATTTTGTAAGTTTATGTAGTCTGAGAGAAGCAAGAAAAGGTGGAGGAATAATGTTATTTGTAAAAGATAATTTAAGCTTTGAACAGGTGAAAATAAATGTGAATTGTTGTGAGGGAATTCTTGTAAATGTGAGGAAAAATGAATTAGAGTTAAATTTAAATATTCTGGCACTATATAGACCCCCTACTACTAAGGAATATGTCTGTCTGTACGAGAGTTTTTTAACTGACCTGGAAAAACGTAATACGTGAAAAAGTAAATGAAAAAAACTTGTTGGTTATAGGAGATGTCAATATTGATTTGACAGATCTAGAATTTAAAATAGTTCAAAATTATAAAAATTTAATGGCAGAAAACGGTTTAGTCTCATATATAAATGGTTTTACAAGGGAAGAAGTTTTGGGAAACAGACTAGTTAGATCCTGTCTTGATCACGTTTATCTCAGGGCTGATAAGGTTACAGCAGAGGCTTTCTTACTGAAGTTGAAACTGGCTGACCATTATACTTGCCTTATCAATGTACAACCGGATAGTGGGTCCTTTCCACATAACAAAAGTCTGTCTACTTATCATAGGATTGATAAAAAAATATTAAAAGAAGTATTATTTGAGTGCGATTGGACTGTTTCCATACGGTAACAGTTCATGACACAAATTTTTTATGTAATTACTTAATTAACAATTTTAGCAAAGCATATGAGAAATGTACAGACACACTTGTAAAAACGGGCAAAAATAAGAGACATAAAAAACCATGGATTCACAGGAAATATTATTAAAATGATGAGAAATAGGGATACGGATAAATTGTTTAAAAAATTGATGGCAGGATATCAATAACTTATTTATTAAAAATGAATACAGAAAGATACGCAATTCGATCAATAAAGAATTGTTAAGAAGGAAAAGGCAGTATTATTTTGAAGTTTTTAAATAAATGTAAAAAAAATATTAAAGATGTATGGACTAAAATTAATTGTATAATGGGAAGACAAAAAAAAAAAGTCTGTTGATGATACAATCAATAATTTTTTTATAAATGGAAGAGGCTTAAAGGAGCATGAGGTTTGTCAGGGATTTGTGGACATCTTTACAAAAAGAAGTGGATAAAGTAGTTTCATGACTGTGATATAATAGTAGTATTGGACGAGCAGAATGAGAATGATGCGTACAAATTTGACATCTTTTTATATACCAAAGGCAAGTAGTGGAAAAGTTATTAAAATTATAAATGAAATGAAAAAGAAAAGTCCAGGAATTGATAATATTAGAATTCAAGACATCATAGAGTGTGAGAGTGTAAGCTTCACCCTTAATCACAAAAATGATTAACACGTCAATTAAAAGTGGAAAGATTTCCGGATAAGCTTAAAACTGCAATAGTAAGGCCGATATACAAGGGAGATGATCACAAAGAATTTAAGAACTACCGTTCCAATATCGATATTATCTGTATTAGACAAAATAATTGAAAGGTATGTTGGGGATTATTTAACATAAGTATCTGACAGAAAACAAAATTATAACATATTAAGTCAATACGCTTATCAAAGAGGTAAACGGCACCAATGAACTATTAAGTGATTTTTCAGATTTTGCAAATAATACATTAAATGAAAAAAAAACACATACTCATGACTTTTGTTGATTTTTCGAAAGCGTTCGACTCCCTAAAGCATTGCAAAATACTTAAAAGTACTTGAGAAAAATGGAATTAATGGAAATTTGAAAGATTGGTTCAGAAGTTATTTAGAAAATAGGAAATTAGTTGTTAAAATCAATGACACATATAGCAGAAGAGCAATACTAAATTCAGGAGTACCACAGGGAAGTATATTGGGGCCAATACTATATTTACTATATGTGAATGAAATACCAAATTTGATGAAATATGCAAAAGTATACATGTATGCAGATGACACTGCGCTTGTGGTGGCCCATGGAAAATGTATTGGAAGCAGAAAGACAATTACAGCATGACTTTACCAGGCTAACAGTGTGGTGCCATGATTATGGATTGGTTATGAATGGGAAAAAATCAAAAGTCATGCATATTCATTCCCCAAGGGTAAGTAGTGTCCAAGCTAATATAAAACTGCATACATACTCTTGTCTCCACGATTGTTTGTATATTGATAATGTCCTGTAGTTGTGATGTGTTAGAAACAGGTTGTGAACTTTTGTTATTTAGGAGTAACAATAGACAAACATTTAAAATGGGATTTTCATATTAATAAAATATGTCAACGATTAAGATTATGTCTGGGAAAAATTCTACTATTTAAAACAATATTTGCCATATAATACTTTGCACCTAATATATACAATCTTTATGTGAATCAATTATAAGATATGGGATTAGATCATGGGGAAGTGCAGTAGACACAAGGTTACTACAAGTAGAAGACTTACAGAGAAGGATTTTGAAAATTATACTGCCTGACCATATGAGACATTGCATACGAAGAGGAGATCACAGTGTTTCATATTACACAAACTTTGCCAGTCAAAAAATTATTCTTTTTCATTAATTACGTTGATTTTTATTTTTCTCTTGAATATAAGACTATTAACATCCACAAATATTTTTCGAGGAAAAGATTGTATGTAGTGCCAAGGATTAACAATGGCTACGGTAAAAGAACCAGGCAGAGATTAATTCCAACACTTTTTAATAGGTTGCCTGAGGACCTTCAAAAATTGTAATACATAATAAACAAGTAAAGGTTAAAATAGGGCAGTTTTTAATGTTAAAAAATATACATGTTTGAAGCTTGAAAATTGTTACTGTTGTTGGCACTGTTGTTTGAAATAAGTTACTATTGTATATAAATTATTGTATTGTTTTGATTTGTTACATTGTTAAAAATTTAGAAGTATTGTTAGATGTTATAATTACAGTTTAAAATTGCTCAGTTCTCGTTTGTGAAGCTTTATAAATATTTAATTTGTTTGTTATGTTTGTCCTGTTATTCTTTGAAGGTTGTGTTGTTATGGCTTTTTAAAAATGTTGTCGTGTTATTTTTGTACATAATTTATTGTTGCTGATTTGAAGTTTATTATTTTTGTTACATAGTTTCTTGTTATTTAATTTATTATATATTTATTTATACTTATTGTAAGAATTAACTGTTAATACTGTAAACTGAACAACATTTGGTTATTCAAAAATAATTAGAGCTGCTCATGAAGATCAACCACATCAAAATAAAATAATAATTAGTTTGTATTGACTACAGGCAAACCTTTTTAGGTTTTTGTAGTTTTGTGTAAGCAATGCATGTAACTTGATGTTTTTTCGTGAATAAATTGAATTGAATTGAATTGAAAAAAAAATGGCATCAAAATAAGTCATGAAATCCATTATTGTGCTTGAATTTGTGGCATGTAAATCAAATGAGTCAAGCAGAAAGCGTCTGTTCGTATAGTATCTTTATTTATCTTAATATTTGCAATCTAAAGAACTTTTTTAATTATTCAAGAAGAATTAAAGAATTGTCCGGAGAGCTTGATACTTCTTGCAACCATTCCTTTACACGTTGCTATTTAGTTCAAATCAGAATTTAGTTCTGATCGCAGTAAAAATTTCTGTGCAAAATAGAACAGTTGATTCTTTGTATTATTATTCCATTAGACTATAAGGAACTGATGAAAATGTAATAAAGCAACAATTTCTTGTAGACTGTTGATGGTGTTTATTGTATTTTCATTTCTTTAAGTATTACGACAATAATAAAGACGAAGTCTCTGATTCTGCTTCCCCCCTTGGAGTATTTGTGAGGTGACTTCAAAAAACTATTGTAGTTTTTAATTTTAAAATCATATCTAGTCATACCTAGTCAACAGAATCCGTCCATGTGAATTTATATATTTATTTTAATAAATATTTTTTTTATATTCGGTGTGTGTATTTATTATTTATTTCCTCAAATAAGTTTAAAAAGTACAAAAACCATAGATTACTTGTTGAGTTGACTAATGCGGATTAATGAATTTCATATATAATCCACTTTAAAGTATTTTTAAAATATTAAAACTTCTTTTAGTGTATTTTTTATTACTTATTAACACTTTTTTAAGGGCCAACTATCGAAATATTCATTAGTTTGTTCTTAACACCTAAAAGACCAATTAATGATATATTGGTAGTTTGGCTTAGAAAAAGTTAATTATTCATTATTATTTATACAAATCTCGACCTCAATCTTATTATTAATTTTTATATTGTTAAATATCTATGAATTTCAGTAATGATCCAATCCAAAAATTTTGCAAGAAAGAAGAAAATATCCCAAACTAAACACTCACTTTCTTGACGAGCAGTTTGCTCACTTCCTGTCGTAACAAACATCCAGACAGTCAGCTTTCTGATGTCAATTTCAGTTTGTTTAACATCATAGTTTAGAGTGTTACTGTGAGTTTTTTTTCTTCTTCTTTTTTATAGAGGTGCAAAAAAAAATCTTCAAAAGGACACCGCCATCGTTATTATTATCTTACGGCAGATAACAATGGATGGTAGTGTGGAGATTTTTACCCACTAAAAAATAAACACTCCTCTCCCCTCTCCCCGTAGATGGCGGTGGATTGGAAACCGCTTTAGCATTACATCAATTCCAGTCCGTGCTGCTGCGTCTTGCGTCGCCTTACTCCTGGCTACTGGTCCCTTTCGGCGATTTTATCTCTCAGAAGGTGCTGTGCATAAGCTGCAACAGCTGACCAGTTTTCTTCTTGTGTGATCATATAGGTCACCAGGCTTGAGGGGAAGAGCCTGGCGCCTATTATATCTTCGGCGCTGCTTCTGTTGTCCTTCCACTGAGCACACTCGAAAGAACGTGTGTTCAGCGTCGTCGATTTTGTCCAGGCAATATTTGCACATTGGCTTGTCATGTAGTCTCATCCTGAAGACGGTAGTCGTTGAACTGGCCGTGGCCCGTCAAGAACTGTGTCAGGAAAAAGTCCGTTTCTCCGTGCTTCCGAGAGAGCCAGACATTGATGTCTGGTATCAGCCGTGCCGTCCATCTGCCAGTTCTCTCCCGATGTCCATCGATCTTGCCACTCCTGTAGCGTTTCCGTCTTTATCCTCGTTCTTGCCTCCTTGGAGTTGTCACCATTCCTTTCAGCGTCATAGAGTTTTACTCTTTCAAATGCTAACAAATCAACTCGGTGTGGCTCCTGCTATTAACAGTACGGCTGCTTCCAAAACCGTTTTTGGTAGGCACAAGCTACCCTAAGAGCTCCTCGCCGCTGCCCCGCAGCTATTTTGCGTCAGTATGTCTTTTGCTTTAAGATATCCGCCCATAAAGCAGCACTGAATGAACTGTTTCCAGTAGCACTCTTCTTTTTTTGGCTTGTGGTCCCGTGGTATTCGTCATAATTCTTGATAAGCTAGACACTGTCCTGTTAGCCTTAGTGCATGCGTTTTCAAGGTGTACTCTGAAAGACAGCTTTTCGTCTATCATTACCCCCAGATAACTCAGAGCCCTTGTTGCCGTCAATGTTGTGCCTCCTTACGTCTACAGTGAATGGTTTTGGGAACCAATTTTGACGAGTCAGGACGACCATCTCGGTTTTCTGCTTGGCGAATTTCAGGTGGTGTGAGTTATCGTGTAATGACTGATAATGTGTTAAAAAATGAAATTACGCAGTTGACAGTGCTTAACTGACACCCGACAGACTTCACTTGTTTTCACAAAAGACGCCAAATCATCATTTTAGGTTTGTTTATGCTTAGATTGTTTAACGGTCAATTATGATGCTACAATAACTATTAAAAAGACATTTGAAAAAGGTCAGTTAATAGCTATGGTAACATTTTTGTTAGTAATTCACAAATTCAGTTTTTTACTATTAATATTTTTCTCATATTTCAGTCAATTTTTGATAAAATTTGTGCAACTAGCTAATCAATTAATTTATATTTATACAATTTTACTCCAATCATATTTTTAATTTGTGTATAACAAATATAATAAACACGTAAACAAAACATACTGTTTGTGTGTCTGTAAAAAGTTGTTTGTTTTTTTACATAAACTACAGTATTTTTTTTTTTTTAGAAAATCGGAAAAAACCTTAGTCCTAAAAGGTTAATGTATTAATGTAAAAGTTTTTTACCACAGGACAATTCAGTAGAGCAGATAATCTACCCACATATATAATCAATTAACATTTTAGTCTCTTTGGTAAGAATGGGAGGGGTTGGATGCAAATACACAAAACAATAATAGTATCGAGGTCGGGTATCAACAATTCTCAATACCTTGGCTTATTGTCAATGTTGAGCTGTATTTTTACAGGCAAACAAGTTGTGAAACTACTGGTTGCTTAGTATATGAAACAAAATATAAGCAATTTTACATGTGAGAAACCGTCCCAAGTAATATCTACAGATGTATCGCTGGTTGTTGTGCGATCTGATCAACTCATGGCCAGTCATAACTTGGCAGTTTATAATTGAAATTTTAATGGCCGCTACCGCTCCTCAGTTCTAGCAAAACAAACTGTCCAACACTGGTTACGACAGCTCTTGCGTCCGTTTAGGACTAGCAATTTTTACTGGTAGGACCACAACATGTGCAACTTTTTGTCATTGTAAATGCAGCTAGGTTTCAATGTGTTCATCAGAATACAACATCACTTTCTTTGTAATTTTTAACAACCAATCAGAATGCATGTGAGAAGCAATTGTTCATTAGACCAAACCAAGGTCTTGATCTCTTAAGTGTTAAGAAAAAGAGCAGTAGTGACAACTTAAATTTGGTCTGATCGGCCCCTCCTTTAGGAAAACAAATTTGTATTGTATATATGGAGAATGCTCGACACTAGCCACAACAGATGTGGGGCAGGGTGGTAACCACTAATCCGCCACCAACCCCAGACATTAAATTTTTTCTTGCCTCTCAGCCCTCAGCTCATTTTGTAATGATTGGTGCACCATGTCTGTATCTATGGCCCACTAATGCTTCTGCCACTCATGTAGTGACCGAGGCCTGAGACGACTCGGTCGGCTGACTTTAAGTATCCAATGGATTGTTACGTGTTTGGGGGCTTGTGGAGGACACAGAATTAGAACTTATGAAGATAAATTCCACTACACTATGGAGGCAATCTTGGATCAACTTAAATACTCTGGAATTTTGAAGTGGGGCTGGGGCTCGTGGAACACATATCTTCATTCACGGAACACATTGTGTAAAATGCTATGTTTTAGAGATAATTCAGGTTTTAGATTCAAGGAGCTATAAAATTATTTCTTGAATTTGTAAAGTTTGTAAGAAACAGAAAATTTGTTTTTGATTTTTTTCCGGGTTCTACAGGAAGATTCTTGTTGCGTTAAAATTTTCCGGCCAGGTGGCCCATCTCTTATTTTTGTTCTCCAGCCATTATCATTTTGGATAATAAATTTGAACCCTTTGAATAGTCTAGGACACAAGAAGCAATTTGCCTTGTTACAAGCACACAGGTTGTAGTTTTTGTTACATCAAATTGTCAGCCGCTACTTTGGGAGTTGTTTGATACTCCCTCCTTTTTTTTTAGATTGTTTCCCCAGATTATATTTTTTTTAATTTGATAGTGTTCATACAATGAGGTAAAGAGACAAAAAGTTTACCCACTTTCAGCCAAAAAATAGGTCTTTATAGGGTTGGCTGACAACTTTACATGTCTGATTGTTGGTTCAAAGTGTGTCAGATCATCCAGATCAATTTTTAAGACAATTATTATCTGAGAAAAAAAAAATTATTGCAACATACTAAACACTTTCATTATGATCATCACAACTAATGTGCTTACGATTCATTTGTTTCTTAGAGAAAAAATCCCTCCTGTCAGTTCACAAAAACTAAATTTCACTGCAAATTGACTCTTAGCTATTGGACTGTACCAAATACTCTAAATCTAACATGTTATATACGTCAGAACAAGTTCCTGTAATGAAGTGGAGAACCTAAAAATTATTCCCAATTTTTCATATCAATTTATTTATAATTCGTCAGAAAATAAACTAAAAAATGTATTGTTTAGGGATGAATGAATTTGGATTAGTTCTTCTTAGGAAACCATGACTGTAAAAACGATATGATAATATTCTGTCTCGGGCAATAATTTTAATTTTAAACAAATTATTTATTAGATGTAGGGTTAAAAAACTTGGTTTTGGCATGTTTCCAGCACAAACAAATTAGACTTGTTTTAACTTCTAGAACTGGAAATGGTATCACTTCGTAGTGGCAGCTCTAATTCAACAGCCACGCAGATGTTTTTTTTTTTATAATGTTATCCCATTTCATAAATGTAAGTCATGTCATGTAAAACAATTACATGTAAATTTATTCACAAATATTTTTAGAAGGTTTACAAAATAACAATAACCTATTGTTATTTACCATGTAAATACTTAATCAATTTTAATCAAATATTTTTTAATAATTGTTGTAAATATACTGAGGTGCAAACTAACTGCTTAGCAATAAGTTTTACATCAAAACTGTAAATGTATAACTTATTTGACTTATATGTCCAACAGTGCCGGCCTAGCTGCCTTCGATGAAGCTCCCTATCGTTGTTACCGCCAGATGCGAAATTCGTTGCTGTGATACGTTTTTTAAATGCAAAACAGATTTAACCTATTGAAATTCATCGTCAGTTAATCAAAGTTTTATGGGGGAAAACATGGGCGTTTCACTTTACCCCCGAAACCCAAGCAGCAGCAATCACGTGAATGGCGGCTCCACTCAACTTCGCCTAAACCGAAGAAGTTCAAGCAAACATACAAATTGTGCTGGGAAAGTCATGACAACCATCTTTTGGGATCAGGAAGGGCCTGCTTCTGATCGACTTTTTGCCTCATGGAACAACAAGTAAACTCTGACAGATATTGCAACACATTAAAAAAAACCGAGACGCGCAATCCAGAACCGCCGTAGAGGAAGATTGTCCAGTGGTGTGAGGCTTCTTTCTCCATGGCAAGGCTCAGACCTCATGTCACATCAAACTCAAGAACTGCTGACAAATTTTGGCTGGACTATTGTGCCCCATCCCCCCTACAGCCCAGACCTAGCCCTAAGTGATTATCACTTATTCCCAAAATTAAAGGAACACGTAGGATGGCCAACGCTTCAGTACCGATGATGAAGTCAAGGAAGAGGTTACTCGATTCCTCAAAGGATTGGCGGCAGAATTCTACAACATGGGGTAGAAAAGTTGGAGCATCGTCTACAAAAGTGTTTGGACAGAAACGGTGATTATGTGGAAAAATAGCTTAACTTTTGAGGTTTAAATTGATGTATAACACTAAGTAGAAATATAGAGCTGTCTATTTTAAAAAATCATGGGAACCTTATTTTTCTAAATACGCCTCGTATAATTCCAAAAATATATAGTTATCCTAAAGTTTACCACAAAAACCTTACATGGATTTTGTATGACAAAGCGCAGTCACTGTTTTTCTAAAAATAGGTTTTATCTCTAAAGAAATAATATTTTCATGGGTAAATATAATCTTATGACTGCATATATACTTGTGTATACATTTACAGAATTTACAATATAGTTCAAGTTCAATCTTTTCACTCAGTCACTGAATTCCACCATGCATTTGCAGCATTATCCCTGCTTGAACTTGGTCTGGCATAGTGTTTGGGCACATAGTAGGGTAAACTAGGATGAACACCACATTTACATCCAGGGCAAAAGACATTGGTTTCCTTTCTCAAGTATTTGACAACACACATGCGACAGTTTGTGTTGGGGAGATTCATGAACAGTGCCAAGGACATCAATTGGAAGAACAACTTCTCTGACTCACAACTGTGAGAGAAACACTTACCTCCAAAATAAAAAAACTGGGCACTTGTATATAAAGTGTTACAACATGGCTGATATGTAATTACCTTCACGTCAGCTGTCCGCTGAGAACGATGTTCGATGTTATAAGATAATTACAATAGTCAATGTTCTGCCAGAATATATCAAAATAAAAATCATTTATACAGCCTCAAGTACCTAAAATTTAAATAACTGTACAAGTCTTACTTTTAGCGACGAAAACAGGGTTAAGATACCAAACAAAATTACTATTTCAGTAGTATTTATCTCTCTGCCCACTACAAAAGGTCTTAGTTTATGTAAACTCTGCTTTACTTTTGGAGCATGGCTTTTATTAACTCTTTTGACGACAAGATCCAATTAGGTCAACCAATTTACAAAAACCATTACAAAAATTTATATACAGCTTCTAAAGTTTGGTTTAGTTGAAGTAAATAAGGACTACCTTCTCAATTTAAAAGTTCGCATCACTATATGACCTTGACACTGCTTTAAAAAAAATTATTTTACACTGTCTTTATACTTCACACTTAAAATAGGCCCTGGTGGTTTCGGGTAGTATCGACCTCTCGAATACTGATTAGTCACAGGTCAAGTAGCTACTGTCTAAAGAACTGAGAGGTAATACTACAGGACTAATATCAAAGACTATTAACTAATACATTTTTTTCCAGGAAAACCAAGTAAGAAGAAACATTCATTTTGTTTTACACATTTAATAATAAAATGTTTGAAAGAAATAAAAACAGTAAAGAATCACTTCTTGTAGCCGCAGCTGCGCCTTCGTCCTCTGGCACGCTCGAACTTACGGCCCTTGGAGCGGACATAGGGCTTTAGTGTGACTGTGTGGCACACCAGGGGCGGGGCCAAAGTGACGCACAGCTTCTCGGGGCATTACGGCGACCTGACACAAAGCAAAAAAATTTAATAAAATCAAATAGTTTACAAAATTGCTGATATGCAAGTAGACAAAGTTAAATTAAAATTATGCATTTTTTGGCCAACAATCCTTCAAAAATGTAAGTATATATGTAATCATCCTTCTATTGAGGTAGAAATGTGCTACTATTTTGATCGTGTTTGGTTTTAGTTTCAAACCTGAAAAAGAAACTGAGGATGTGTGAGATTAATTTCTCTCATCTAGGCATCTTTGTTGAGCCTATGTCGGCTTCAATAAAACTTTTGTACCGCTGTTTCAGAAATATTTGTAGTAGGCTACAAATATTAAAAAGAAATTGGAGCAAGGTTGAACCCTCAGGAAGTCCCTACATCAGGAGCTAAACTAACATCAGAGATAACTTTTAGTCAATTAATTATTCAACATAGGCATATTAAAACCTCAAAAGAAGAGGACAAGTAAAGTTTCATAGAGAATTTCTTCATATGCTATTATATGAAGAAAAATTGTAAATTGTATATATTCTCTTCATAACCCAACCTCAATGAGAGATGACACTAGGATGTCGCCACAGCATTAACCAGTATTCATGTATGGATACAAACTTAGCTGGACCAAAATCTAGACTTATTATATAGCATCATCGTTAATGCAGGGCAGCAACATCCTTAGTTATTGTATAAGAGGGACGGCTACAGCGTACAACAGCACAGAAACACAGATATTTAATCAACTTCCCTCACAAGAAGCGGTGTCAGATTAATCAATGATTTCCTTGATTAGTTTTGAAATATTAGACACTCAAAACCAGTTTAAAAAACCACGATAAAAAGAGGCTTCCTAGTGTCAGAGGTGCATTTGAGGAAGTTTACGTTACGCTGCTGGGACCACTAGCTATCGCTTGACTGTTGAAACTGATACCCATGAATGAAATGAATTGAGTTTTGATTGTAGAGAATAAGATACGGATTATTATCCACCTATTAGTCTCAAAAATTAATTTTACTTTATAAAACCAAATGACATTTGTGAATGTAACATTCTACGTTTAAAAGCAATACAAATATGATTATTAATTACAGAATCTTGCTTTAAAATTTATAGTTTTTCTTATCACAACCAACTGCTTACTGATGACCAACTAAGGACAGTTTAATAAAACCGAGACTACAACTCACCTTGCATGAGGACAGTGTTCTTGCCAGTGGGCGCACGCAGAGCCAGCTGGTCGAATGTGATTGATCTCACCCACCAGCCTTGATGATGCGGGCCCGAGCACGCTCTGTCACTCGCAGTGCGCACACCTGACAAACATAACAAATGAGTAAATAAATAGCATGTAGTGTTCCACAAAAATAATTCACAGTGTTTCTAAAATACACATGATGGAAGAATGATTGTTTTTTTTTTTTGTGTTGGGTAAAAAATAGGATATGGACATATTTACTTAGACGATAAAATCTGTTGAAATTTTTAAATTAAACATTTTATAAAAAATATATATCATTTAAATCTTTTACATCCCAATACATTTTTAAAAATTATATCTTAATACATTTGTATGCCTCTTTTCATTGTTCCCATGTCTAAGTAAGTAGGCGCGAGTGTAACTTAGCAAGTTTCAATCAAATAAGTATTGTAGTTAATACTAAGAGTATGACTTTATTTATATATTTAACTGGCAAAATAATTTTAAAAATCTGCACCTCGCCTACATCGCATCAAAACAAGTTCTCGAACGTCATTAATTTTGGAAAAATAGGCTGTAAAAATCAAAATACAGATTAGAGGCCGGGATTTCCTTCATTGGCTCTTGGGCAAAGCTCAAAGGGTTAATATTTTATGAAACACACCTTTCACGATTAGCAGAAAATTCAATAAAATATTTTATTATATGTCAATGAAACACTATAGCCTGATTAGAGGACAATGGAAGAATCGTTTTTGTAAAACAATTCAATTGTAGTACAAAAAGGACAATTAAAATTATGATGCTCAGTGAAAGCTAAACTTATAAAAGGTGCATTACGTAGGCTCTATTACGCCTGAGTTTCCCATAAAATAGCATTTTTTAAAATAGAGAGAAATGTTTGAAGGAGAATATGGAAATTAGTTTGATAATCCAAGAACAAAATACCTAATAATTTTTAAACCTAATAAAAACTATTACAATACAGTGTCATCGAAAAATTTAATGCCTAGATTTTATAAACATTATTAAACTCATCTTCAAAAACCTTTCATGTTAATGAGTAATTTACCTTTCACTAGACGATAAACTGGTTTGAACGCAAGTTTTTGTTTTTAGTTCGTGCTGATTGTGTTTTCCCTGTCTTTGTGCATGCGAGGACAAGCTGCGCAATCGTCAAAGGTCCAGCCGGTTCAGGCCGGGGCCACAGATTGCGCCCAGCGCTCAGGTAACGATATTGACCGTGCAACAAAAAGACACAGTGCAGTGATATTGGTACGCGGAGGTCAAGAGTCAATTGTCATTGTACAGCGGGTTCTTTCGGAGAACATATCCGGGTCAAACAGCACCTGATAACAAAGCTATCGTTTTTTTTTTTTTTTGTTTTTTTCGAACTATGGTTTTAAACCAGTTCTAGGGAAACAAAGGGGGACCGTCCGGCAAAAAAATCTACGACCAGGCCGACCAAGAAGACATCAGAAGAGAATGTTGAGCGTATCCGGCAATCTTGTGGTTAGGAGCCCAAAAAATGTCCATTGCTCGACGAAGTAGTCTTCAAACTAAACCATTCCAAAAACAAACAAATTTTTTTTTTTTAACAAAAATCAACTACAAAAATGTACTGCACAAACGGCTAAGACTTTCATGCGTATAAAAATTCTAGATAAAAACAAGCCAAAATAAAACCTACCGGACCGCCCTGAAACGAAACTGTAATTTGCAAGTTTTATGTCAAATGAAAAATTGATGATAATTCCAAATCATCTGAAGCTACGTTTCACATAAATTGGCATGTGTAAATCGTCACAAAAAAAAAAAATTGCCGTGTATGGGGATTCGCAACAGGCCAAACGAAATCTAACATCGGAGTATGTGTTGTGATTATCTCCCAAACTCAACATGTGTGTGTTTGCGCGTTTATTTACATGACAAAAGTTATTGGACCTTTACTTTTTTTGTAGAAAAAACCATTTACAGGCCTAGTTTACCTGGACATGACTTGAAACTGTTTGTGTTCCCCCAATTAGACGATAGTCGAACAACAGACTGGACAGCGAATCATTTTTCATGCAAAGATGGGGCTCCCATCCTTCACTACCATCGCGAGGTTTACACGCTGCACTAAACGCCACGCTTCCCAAATAACGGGTTTGGATTGGGTAGAGCAGCCCCCATTTTCGATGGCCTCCTAGAAGTCCTGATCTTACCCCTTTGGATTTCTTTTTCTGGGGGGGGGTAACATAAAAAATATAGTTTTTACGCAGAAAGATTCGGGATTTTGGGGACCATCTTCGGGCGATGTGCGGACATTTCTTCCGCAATTCTTAACTGTTACGGCCAGATATGAAATTGGACGCACGTTTGGCAGGAAGTTGACTACAGACTTGATATCTGCAGGGCAACGAACGGTGCTCCACATTGAAAACATACTAAGGTTATCGAAAAAAAAACTACAAAAAAAAGATGTATTTCTTTCCGCACATTTTAAGAACTATCAACCTTTTAATATTACCTTTAATAGTTTTTTTATGACAGTTATTTAAAATCTAGGCAATATTTTTCGATGACCTGTATTTCTATTTGCAAGGATAAATACTCTTAGGAGTTGTGGATTCTAAATATAGGAAAGAGATATGAGGAACAAATTTCTCAATTCTTTTAGATTTGATTCCCATTAGTTTAGCGTATCTTGTCTCTTTTAAAATATCATGAATTGGCTGATCCGGAAAAAAAATTGATTCAATAAAAGAGACCAATACTGAAGAATTACTAACCTACTTTGTGATGTGTATCATATTAGTTAGTGATTAGTTAGCAATGCAATGTTCTGTCACCAGACGGCTAATTTCAGAGGAGAAACTTCAAAGTAACACAATTAAAATTTGTTTTATGGTGTGTTTAGATTTTCTATGAACTAATATAATAATTTAGTAGATTTAAACATTAAATAAGCAAACAATTAGAAGGAAGCTTTGGAGAGGTGTCGATTGTGACTGAGCAGCTTAGTATGAATTACTATTACTTCTATGGTAAGTTGAAAAAACTGTTGACTGAATCAGTGGATTTAACTAAATTTATTGCAGTCTTTACTATTTTACACATGATGAATTATTGTTAACTCCAGTATGAATGAAAAAAATATTTGTATTTCAAATCAAGTAATATTCTTTAATTTTTCTGAATAAAATAATGTGTAAATATTGTTTTAACGTAATACTGCATAACATCTAGTAAAAT
>NW_025784021.1:0-26653 GCF_021130785.1 Homalodisca vitripennis
ATTTTTTAAATCTATGTGTATCTTATAACTACTGTATGCTAATTATTTAAGTGGTATAATATTTTTTGGCTTTCTTCCGCTGAAATGTGTTTTAACTACATAAGCGGAACTAGGTAAAAGATGATTTGCAGTAAAATATTTGGAATCCTGTTATATAGCCAATAAATATTCTATCTATTCACATCGACCGCTAAAAAACCGTTGTAAATGTAAAATTTTCCCACTAATTTGTTGGTTATTCCCAAACCTCTAACCTATATATAAAAATTGCCCTAAAATGGGGTTTTTTGGTTCGATATAGGATTTCCGTTGTTTCTTTACCTACTGTCCTGCTCCCTGAAATTTTATTCTAACTCGGACGCCTTTTCAGTCTGCGTTTTTGGAACTCTCTCCAAATCCATTTCGCTTAGACTTTTACGAATAGTTCTAAATCCTAGCTCCTTAAAAGCCCTTTGAAACCCTGCTGTCAATACCTTTCATATTGTAAAGCAATTAACTACAGCATCAAATGAAATATATAAAGTCAAATTTTAGACGCAAAAACAACATATTACTCATTAGAAGTTCCTATTTAGACTCGATAAAAACATTTGTTTAAGTATCCAATCTTTTAAACCTTCTAGACACTCTCAGTTACAAATAATAAATTTACAGTAATTAAAATGCACATACAGGTTAAAATTAATTAATTGTTTTTTAATAAATTTCCCATTAATAGTGTTTTGAATATTTATTTTTACTAAATGCGTTTGATTTATTTTTCTATTGTAGTCCACACTTAAGTAAAACATAAGATGAAAATTATAAAAATCGTGCTATGCTATTTCTGCATGCATTGTGTGTTAAATAATAAACAAATCATATATATACGCAATGGTGACATCGCATAAAAAATGTGTAACCTGTTTTAGCTCATTTTGTGTAGTTATAGTTAAGTTAATTATATCCAATCGAAAAAAGACATGAGGTAGCAGATCTAAAAATACCACCTCGTAAGATTTTTTTGTTTGGTATAACAGAAAAGATATTTATACTTACGTTTAACCCTCTCCCCATGTATTTCGTGTTGTTTATAACTTTTGTTGTAAATAAATAGTCAGAGGATTTAATAATCAAGTTAATGTTTATGTAATTAGCAAAATATATAACATCAATTAAGCCACACCGACAATGTAATACACGTTGAAGGACGTAACGGAAAAAGAATAATACATAATTTAGCTTATAGCAGCATGTTGTACAAAGTTTGGTCGCATGCGCACGTATTGATTTCTTTGCCGTCCGTAGTGTGTGTCCTGTGTGAACCAACCAATACACTGCGGGTATTGTCAATTATTTATAACCACATACTTTATATTTCCGTAAAACATATCATTTTTTTTTCAAAACTTCTCACTAAATTGTTTCACAATCATAACCCCCAGAATTAATAAGCTACTTTTAAGGCTAAAACGTTATTTTTAAATCATTATTCCTTTGTTAATTAATCCTTTTGTAATTTATGTAACGAATTGTTTAATTGTATTTATACAATCGAACGTAAAATATTATCATTATAAGTAACCTTATTCCTTGTGTCAGAAATATGGAGTAATAAATTACACTGCAGAATTGTTGTTTTGATTTTGTATGTTAAAATATATATCAACAAAGTGTTTACTCTTTGACTGTTACACTTCTGAACCTAATAAAAAATGGGTACTGACATTTACATAAAATATTCCACAAATTTAGTCCAAACACTGGGTAGCGTATTTTAGAATTGTTATGCGTAGTTCAAATTGGATGCAGTGAGGAAACCCAGACTCTTTTAGAGTAACCAGGTTATATAAAATAAATATCCATTTTTCTCAGTTTTCTGATAAAAAAGGAGAATGTCTTTAACAGTTTACCCAGAGTTTTAAAAGAAACGAATGTATCTATCTCCAAAGTTAAAATGTGTAAAATATTTATGAATTTAAAAATATTTTCCAAGTACTAATAAGTAAACTATTCGTATTTTTTATTTGGTGCCGACAATATATATTATAGTAACGTAATAACGAGTAAAAAGAAAACTTATTTGGTGCCACCCTCCATTTATAAGACGACTTTACTAAAGAATTGAATACTTGTAAAAACCACTATATATTAGAATTATATTAAGACTTCCACGATAAAAATTACTATAAAGGGACTGAACACATAAGTGTACCTAGAGTAGACAAGAATAATGTTAGCAGAAATACGGGCTGTTTTATATTCCAGACAAGAGTTGACACAAGACCTCATCTCACGCTTGGTCTCCTCAAGAGACTTGAGAAATGCTCTGTTTATTTTGAGTATAAACATAAACACTTATATAGTCTGTTTGAATAAAGAGTGAGTGTAAGAACATTAGAAGAGATGCCGCCAGAAGTAACCCAGGCTGTTTTATATTCAGACAAGAGTTGACACAGACTTTATTTCAGACTTGGCCTCCTTAAGAGACTTGAGAAACGCTCTGATTATTTTGAGTATAAACATAAACACTTATAATAGTCTGTTTGGATAAAATAGTGAGTGTAAGAAACATTAGAAGAGATGCCGCCAGAAGAAACCCAGGCTATTTTATATTCAGACAAGTGTTGACACAGATCACATCTCTTGCTTAGTTTCCATAATAGATTTTAGAAGCGCTCTGATTGTTCCGAAAAAATACTTAAAGCATTTTTTCACTTTACCTGATTTGTTTCTTTACCTATTTCATCTTAGTGCGTATTTTTTCTTAAGTATAATAAAATCATTTGGTGAAGATTCTTCTTAAGAATCAGGTTTCATCTCCGCCTTTTAAGGATTCAATACTTGTCACAATTCAATTCCAAAGAGTATAGCTATTTTCTTGTTGTCCGCAGTTCAGCTTATACGATCTGTAATAAATTCCCTTCTGGTTTTCAATTACTTAATTCTAACATAAAATATAACAGCATAGTTCTTCAACAGGTGAAATGATTTTCCGAATAATATAGACATGCCAATACCAACAAGACAAAATTGTTTATTACAATAAATCTTGGAAAACAGAAAAATGTGCAATACTCGCACCTTACAGGTTCTAATAATTATTTCTGCTAACTAATAGTTCAAATTTAAATCTAGAATTAATAAAATCGAATTTGAGTGATATGAAGATTTGAAGTAGTTTGTTAAATCTTGTATTTTATATTACTATGTTCAAAACAATGATTTCCTCACCGATTTTCAGGGTTTATATTAAAACCAACGCATTACTAACTGAACTTTTTTGCATTTGATACCAAAAGAGAAATGAACAGTTGAAATTTTAAACAAATGAAATTTAATCGTTAATATTGTAAGTACTATACCAACTCTTCCTCTTATTTTGTTTGATAAGATCCAACCCAAATGCCAAATGTACGTGTAACGGCAAAAATTAATAGAAAGAATACTATATACAAATATAACAATAAACTTACTGACTGACAACGGCATATATCAATAACTATAAAACGTAGGATGTGCAAGTCGTATATTACGAAGGGTCTGATTAGTAAATGTAATCCTTGTCCCGACTCAGACATCGTAATCCCCACAGAACCTCGGCTTCGTGTCAAGCAAACTGTTCATGCCGTGGTGTCTACTTCAGCCCTTTGTTTTCGGTCCTTTACCTTTGTACTTATGGCTCTGAAGATTTTATGACTTCAATAAAATTACATACCAAGTTTTAGTAAAGGGTTAACTACGATTTAATTTACTACAGTAGCGAAACAACAAAGATTTTAAATCACATGTTTAATGCATTTTTCATTGATGCAGCAAGACTGATGAAACATTAAACCCCAATTTTAGCTTGTTAGCATAATCGTAACACATTTGAGCATTTTGAAACCTTACTAGACGAAGTTCATACAACCAAATAAATTTCTTTGTAAAAAACGTGGAACATGATTTAGTAACAAATTAATCTGAAATTATGTTTTAAATATATTTACTTAAAACGATTCACTAGTTTTTTTTTTCCTTTAGAAAATTATAAATATTAGAAATCTGTGTATATTCAGTATCTGTTATTCGTATAGATTTGTATAGATAAATCATCACATAAGAAATAAGATAAATATTTCTAATAAGTTCATGTCTTAGAAAAGTTGTGATAGCAGTTAATTAAGCAATTGCATTAGTCAGAAGTGCTATAACAATTTCATATTCTACGTAAATGTAGTAAGGAGTATTGTAATAACCATTTATATCGATCTAAGTGAGTCTTGATGTAGGTATCCGTCCGTTTTCAAATAAAATACATGAAAGTACTTCAAAACAATTAAACTTTAATATTGTGTTAAAACATTTTTATTTACGATATGATTGTTTAATTAAATTAAGTACACTTACCTGTTTGCAATTTTTATTGTGGACTGCCTAACTAAAAATTTCTGCAGAAGCTTTTCAACAGTTCCCGGCGTACTTACGCTATGGAGCAAATCGTTGACAGACGCTTTAAATAAAACAAGTATGTATTGTTTTCCATCTACGATATTCCAGCACCACATGTGGTAGTGTAAAAACTTATTAACCATACAACCATATTACTGGAATATTTAATTACCAACAAAACACAGTTACAAAAACATTGTTAATATCAGTAATATTAGCATTTTTTGTAACGGAGCAAATATGTTCTAGAGTTTTTGTCATTTTTTATGTAAAGTTCATATTGTCACGTCATTAACTGAATACTTGTATCCCTCACTTTTCAACAATTACATTGCTTTAAATGTAATTTTTTGTGCTGCTTCTCTTGACCAATACATATTAGAGGGGGTTTCTCTGGTGGGTTCGATTCCAGGGAATACCGAGTCAGCTGAACCTAAATTACCGACCTTTACTGCAAATCTGTGGCAGGAATTTGTGGCAGTAAAGGTCGGTCCAACAAGTTTTGTTAAACTCTTTTTTTATTACTTTTATGCTATATTTAAAGTACCTTACATCAGTTAGAAACTATTAAATACTGCATAAGTTTCATACTGTGAAGGTAAGTTGGCTAAAATTAATGCAAAACATAACTCTTATATTTATAATAGCTATACACTGTGAAACCATTCACTACAGATATAATTGTGTCCACAGTAAGCTCCGACTTCACGTAGTACTAAAATGTTTTTGTCTTTATTCCTGGGATTATAGGATACTCAGGATGGGTTTGGATGGGACCTACCCATCGTCTAGGCTGCTTGCTGTTGAGATCCCATAGGAGGTATAATGGTCACTATATCTCAGTCTTGGAAGAAGGGATACCACCTCTCTTCCAGTCTCTCCAGTCAAAACGGACAGGAGAGAAGCACGTATTGAAAGGAAAATTTTCAGAAAATAATTTCCTATACTGCATAATGCTACTAGAGGAGAGGCCGAGACCGATCTTATGCTTAGAAAATCCAAGTCGCAAAATCGTCTGCAGAAACGATATTCCTAGTCATTTTCAGAGCCAGCGATCATTCCCTCATGTCCAGACTTAGGGAGCTCCTTCCACTTCAACAATCATCATCCACAACACACTTGACATATCAGTAGATAATAATATGGGGTTCCTGGCGCACTTTCGGAGCCGACCGAAAAGCAATGTAAAATACTGTTCAATGTACCATAAAGGAAGCTGAGAAATAACACAGCAAATCTCAATGAAAAATTAACCGAATCTACAGTCGTTCGTCTCCAAAAGCGATCCAGGATCGGCACATTACTATCTACTCTGAGGAATGAAAAATTAAACCAAATCTATAGCTGTTTGCTTCTACTTTCTTAAGCTGTTGGAAACTAATCTGATTTGTAAAATGTTTGTCAAATCTGCTACGAATAAAGGATTTATCTTAATAAAATTTAAATCAATTTAAAACATTTTTACTAAAAACATACTTTAATAAAAAAACTTTTCTACTAAATAGTCACCAAACAACATGAACTCACCAAAGTCTCTACAATTTCTAGCATTAAAACAGTGCAACAAAGATGAATTCAGTGAATTGCCGGTTTATTTTCAACAACAGTTGATACCGTCTTCGATACTTTCCTTAAATGAAACAGAATTAAAAGAACTTGTAGAGTCTTTTGCAGAAAGAACGAAAACTGCACACGTGTACACACAAAAAACGAAAAAAATAAGGGATTTATATTATTTAATATAATTACGAAAGATATTGAAAAGAAAGTAAAAAATAAACAAACAGAGAGTTTTCATCGTTTTTTTTTATGAAATTTTTCCCATATTATACGTCCTTTTCAAGATAATCAAGACTAAATTGATGAATTTCTTAGGAATTTTTGTAAGTATCAAGATTTATCAACACAATTCATTAAAGAGCATTATAGAATTTTTCTTATAGAATATAGCCACATTTTCTGTGAAACAAAAGGTATTACTGTAGATAATATTCCATGTGATTCCTATGAAGAAAGACACCAACTATGGTTATCAAAACAGTACTATGACGTGGGGAGGGACTGCAAGTTTTAGAGCACAACCGAAAAGAAACATCTGGACAAAAAAAGTAACCACACATTAACTGAACTAACATGTTTTTCTTCTTTCCAAACAGCCTGCTGATGATCAAAGCTGAAAAAAAAAACATATGGGAATGGGAGAAAAAAAGTAACTCTCATATGGAAGAATATTGATTTATTTTCAGTTAGGAAACAAACTCAAGGTCTCAGCGTTCCTAGTGGTAACGCATACGTCATGAAAATTATTATGAAGTTAGTCGAGGTCACCGCGTTCCTAGTGGTAACGCCTACGTCATAGTTAGTGAAACAAACAGTCGAGGTCACCGCGTTCCTAGTGGTAACGCCTACGTCATAGTTAGTGAAACAAACAGTCGAGGTCACCGCGTTCCTAGTGGTAACGCCTACGTCATAGTTAGTGAAACAAACTCTCACAATGTTCATCACTCTTTCTTCTTCCAAAACTTTCTTCATACTCTTTTTCTTTCAACATATTTTGTAACATCCTTATGAATTCTCCAAAAACGTACAGTTGAAATTGATAGCAATTTTAATTTAGGATATTAATTCACTAGTCTTCCAATTATTCGTAATCTCCTTCCATATCCTTCGTTTATACCAAAATGTTTCTTGATAAATGTTTTCCATGGTTCTTGTTCCTTGTAAGAATTATAGTAAATTTGTAAAAAATAACCAAATTCAGAATTTACATGAAAAGTTCTTGCAGAATGTCGTTTAATTGTTATATTATAGCTAGACAAAAAAGTATGAATCTCCAACATGTTTTTTTCATTCGGCAAAAATTAATTTTGTTATTTTATCATCTGGAGACAAAAGTTTCAATAGTGAAAGATGTATTTGTTCGTTTGATTTTATTGGTTTTTCTTTCATTAATTTGAAGTTTAAAATACTCTTTAGGTCCCATTTAGGTTTTTTAGGTAAAGTAATACTAACCTTCAACCTTTCAACTTCTTGTAGTGATTTGTTCTCAAGTACATTAATTATTTTCAACGATTTCTCATGATAACTTTTTAGTTTAGCGAAATTGTTGTAGAAATCTTTTACTCCTTCATACACTATTTGAGCTTCTTCGATTTCACCTTCTAATTCCATAATAAATGGTATGTTAAACAAAATACAACACTTATCACTCAGATAGCCAACGCCCAGTATTGCTGTTTCATCTACAAGGAAAATTACGTATATTACAAGCAGTAGTACCAACATGCTAAAATTAAATTTTCCCATAATAATAGATAGTCAATAGTTATTGTTTTCAATGTATAATTATAAAAGTATTATACTTGTGAATGTATATGAAATGAGCAAATCTTTCCAAACTTGTATCTCAAAAACTACTTAACAGATTTTGATGAAATTTGGTACACATATAGCAAATGCTTAACTCTTTCGACTTAACTTATCCATAAGGGTGAAATCATCCCCTATTTCTTAATATTCAAAGAAAAATAAAAAATTTTATCGGAAAAAATCTGAAACTTCAAAAACAAGCGAGTTCAACTTAAAATTTCATGAAAATAACAAAATTTTCAAAATCTACCCCAATCATCCCTTATCTTAAAACTCTTATATCTCGAGAACTATTAGAGCTTTTTTGATGAAATTTGGTATATAGGATCAGTAAATATTAAAGTATTTTTTTTAAATCATCACTTCCGGTCCATGACCTTGGAATAGTTTTTTCCTAATATCATCCCTATTTTTCAAAATTTTGTTATGTAATTTAAAATGTATACTTTTACCAATGTCTTTAAACAATTCTGTAAAGTTTTAAAATATTCCGATGAATAATATAGAAAATACGATGATTTTTACTGAATTTCTTTAATATCGTTCTTAATCACATCATAGGCTAAAAATTTCTCAGAAACCACAACAACATAACAAATCGCGTTTGTAACAGCATTTTGAAAATCCATATTGATAATTATATCGTTCTTTGAACCAGAAATATTTGTCAAACTCTTTGTTGTATCAATGACATAAATAGGTCTATTCGCTAAAAATTCTTTAGGATTGTAATACATTTCCTTATTATTACAGTAAACTTTCTTAAAATCTTGATACATCTGATACATGATTCTGAAAAGACCTCCTGAAATGTTTAAGTTTTGTAATTCATCTGGATAATAAGAACCGTTCAATTTTACTCTGATATTTTTTACATCCAAACTATCAAACTTTGAAGGATTTTTTTCTTGATTATTCTGTCTATCTGTTTGAAAACCTATGATAACGAACTTGGGATTGAAGATATTTCTATAAATATTTGTAATATCGAACGAATAAGTTGTTCCGGAAATACCTTTTTGTTCAATACATTGCCAATCTAGAAAATTAAACATAATGTTTTGACTTTTTGTAATTTCATCAATCAATCTAATTTTACTCGTGGTTTTATAATCAATCATTGGAACTCTAATAAAAAAATCTGTAATTGTTATTTTTCCATCAACAGGCATAACATTTCCAGTTGCAGTCTTCAGAATCACATCATTGTCTTCTGCTCTTATAAAACTTAGATAAAATCTTCCTTTATAGATCGGAATAGTAACATTTTCAAAAAATCCTAATCCAAAATGAGATAAATTTCCAGCTGCTTCAAAAACACCAAATTTAAAATCTGATTCAAAGCCATTAGAAGTTTGAGAAATAACATCACTTTTTGAATACGAAATAGTTCCTTTTGTTTTTAATTGTGCTTAATTGGCCACAGTTTTCGACTGTCTCTTCTATCAATTTATTGTGTTTTCTTACTTCAATCTTAGAAAAATACAAAACGGTAATAAAATTATCGATTAATCTAACATTCATCAGTTCCAAGATATGCTTGACCATCTTGTTTTGTTAAAGTTCCAGAAATATAAAACTGGAAGTTAGACGAGCAAAAAGTTATCTCCAAAATCAATATTAAACTCAGTTCTTTTATTCGGTTCATTCAAATGTTGTTTACTAATTGGATAGAAATTTTTAAAACTCCGCCCTTTTCAATACTCACTAGCATATTTTCTGTAGTCCGCCATTTAATAAGAGAAAATTTAGAAATTTTAAACATCATGTAATCATTTTTTTCATCGATCTAATGTACGTTTTTATAAGAAAAGATATAAATTTTAGTAAAATAATTAAAAAGATTAGAGTCATTTTTAATGATCTACTTCGTCATATTCAGGATTCTCTTCCTTAAATTTTGCGATCTCGGTCACATATTTCAATAAAATTTGCACAGGATAGTAACCGCTATCTATAATATTGTTCCAATCAACTGTATCTTTATTTTCATCCAAAAAAACTTTATACTCAAGTGTTGATAGAGACAAAGAACAGACATATGAATCTTTTAATTGATAATGATATATTTTCTTGAATGAACTCTGGGGACAGAGTTTGATATTTTGCAATGTTATACCAATTCAATTTGTTTACGTATAATCTCATCATATCTTCGGATAATTCATATTTTTGAGAAATGTCATCCCAATGTTCTTTTTTTCAAATCTCTTTCGTGTTGCATGATAAAAAGATCGAAAGCACTGTAATGTCCCGCCATCTCTATTTATTAGGAAAAAATTTCAAAATCAAGTTTTTATAAATTGACTCTTTTTTGAGTTACATTCAGCACATTTTCCCGAAATTCTCTTAACTCCATTGATGTTTGCATAGTATTTTATATCATTTGTTGCAGTTTTTTTCTTTACATCTCACCACAATATATGAAGCGCCATTTATATAAGGAAAATTAGTCATCATAGCCGCCTAATCCATTAAATCTGTTATCAATGTTTTCAAAAGATTTATTAACATCTTCTTTAAATTTATTAAAGTTTTTCTTCTAGTTTATTTACTTTATCGAGATATAAAAGAGTATTGATCCATCTATTCTTTTAAGTAATTCATTATTATGTGTTACTTTCTCATTGAAACGTGTACCAAAATTTTCAAAAAAGTTTACTTTCTCATTGAAATGTGTATCAAAATCTTCCAGAATTTTTGTTAATTGTTACACCATACTAATTCATTAACATTATTTTTATATGTAATTAAAGTTTTTCTTCTAGTTTATTTACTTTATCAAGTAATTCACCAAACTTCGTCTACTGATCTTCTTTTCTGGCTTCTAACATTGTCATAGACTTCTGTTGTAAAATCTTTAACATGCTGTTTATGATTTCTCATAATTTTGTTTTAGTTCATTAAACATTTTAATAGGATCTTCTAATTGAATCATTACAACAACATCAAATGGATTAATTCCCTTTTACTAACACCGCTAATTCTTTTTCCTTTAAAATCTAAGGCATTTTTAACATTCGGATCATGTAAATCAACAATATCGATGTTTTCTGATAATTTTAGAGGTTTTAAAATTTGTTCTTTAACAACAACCATCATGTTTGTCAATACCAGGTCGAACACCGACAATTCTTTTTTTATTAGCCAAACTAACATAATTCTTTTCAACTTTGATCGCTTCAGTAATTTTATATCAGCTTTTTCGATATGAGACATTAAATTGGGTAAATAATTTTTTTACACCATCATCAACTTCTTTTTCCAATGTTTTTATTTTATCAGCAACTTCATTTGAACTCATGAAATTTGCAAGTTTGTTACCATATTCTGCTTTAAAATCTTCAATCTCGACAGCAAACATATCTGAATCTGGAAGGTTTTGTAATAAATTTTCTAACTTGTTATCAAACTCATTTTCTCAAACTATCAAAATTCAAACTATTATCTACATTTTGAATAATTTGTGTTCCAAATACGTCAAAAATATTTATGTGAATCCATATTTATTAAGTAATAATTTGTTAACAACTTCTTTAAAATCTTTACCAGTACTCAGTTCATTCAAACAAAAACACATAAATGACCACAAATTGGGGGATCTTTATAGTCTTGAATCTGAGAATCATTGTAGTAGACGCTTGATTTTTTCAAATATTTAATCAATTCTATAGGTGGTTTGTCCTCAATTCTTCCATACGAATCAAAATAACATGCATTCTTATCATTTTTATAATAACAAATCCAATGCGTTCCACTTCCCATAATCGAGTCTAAATTCACAATTCCACATTCAAATTTCTTAACTTTTTCAGGTAATGTATCTCTCATGAAGATTCCTCTACTAAAATGTTTTAATATTTTTGCAGATTTCTTCCAATTCCCCGAATGTTAAAGGTTTGATTTCAAATTTTTTTTTAATGTTTGATTTCACGTAATTCAAAGTTTTTTCATCTAATCCAGATCCTGTAACATCTTCCAACTCTTTATCTAACCAATTTAAAATGTTTTCGAAACAATAGGAATCACATCCTTTTTAACGATTGGAGCAGCTTTACGAACATAAGGAACAACATTTTTAACAACTGGAATATTTTCTCCAAAATCTAATAAATCTTTCAAAAGTCCACCATTTTTAAGTTCTTTCAACTGATTATAAGAAAATTCTATTCTGGGTTCCTTTATTGTTTTTCTTATGTTTTTTCGAGTTTATTGTATTTGTCTATTTGTTAAAAATATCTTATCTTCGCCATTTTTTAGTTGATCTATTTTAAATTGAATACTAACGGGTATTTTCTTCTTAAAAAGCGGATTTTATTTTTTCTTTCTGATTTTTGCTGAAATTTACATTCACCTCCATTTATATAGTTAAAATTTCAAGTTCTCTTCGATTCCCATTCCTAGTTTTCTCTTCAAAAACATTGCTCCAGCTGTTGGAAGCGCAACAAATCTTTCACCTAAACTAGCATCTTTTGATAAAAATCTATCCATTGCTTTATCTTGCAAAACTTTATCTGCTATATGTCTGGAATTTGTGTCTCTATGTTTTGCATAAAAAATATCGTGTTCCATAGCAGCTTGATCTAATTTATTTATACCAGGATCTCCTCTTTTTAGTCTTTTTTCGAGTTTTGTGCCAGGCCCCAGATACTGATAAGTTGGTACGTGTAATTCAAAAGGTAAATTGTTGATAAAATCATTCAAAAGTCCGCTACCTTCAATCATAGATGAACTTATTGCCGGCAAAACTCGTTTTAAATATTTAATTCCATCAGGTTTTTTCAATCATTTCATCAAGTTTGTTCGAAAATAAAAATCCTTAATCGCTTTCTTTTCGTTCAAAAAATTGTTGTTTCCAGCCTTTTCTTGAGCATAAATATAATTTATAATTCCATCGAGTTTTGTCAAATCGTCGATATATCTGTACTCAATCTTATTATCACTGTATTTTCTTATACCTGATCCTTCGATTCGTTTTTCCCAAATTGGTTTAATTTAATTTCATATATTTTTTTACCTCTACTTTGACTTAGGCTTCTTAGTAGATGGATCATTATTTTTGTAAATTGAGTCAGATTCCCATAAAAATTTCTGTATACTTTTTCAAATCTTCTTCAGAATATAAATTATCTTTTGGAGCGTCATAGTCTGTTAATAATCTCCATAAACCTTGAGTTCCTTCATATGTTTTTTCTCATTAATAATGATATCATTATGCTCAAAATTAACGGGTAAATTTCCAATCATAAAACTTTTCTTTTTTTTATCCCAATACAAACCAAATTTATCATCTTTTACTCTAGGAAGAAATTTTTTACCAATTTCAACCAATTATTATATCCGTTGTTCCAGGACTTATTGGTTCAAACTATGGTAGAGTCTTCAATGATTCGAGGTCTAAATGGTGTTGAAGATGGTAAATTTTGGCAATTTCAAACTCAGGATTCTGGTATCGAAATATCGGGCAAACTGTCGTACAACTGGAACCAAATTCAATTAAATTTTGATTATCACTTAAAAACATTATTCAATTTTGCCCTCAAACGTTTTTTATTGCAGAAGTTACAGGTTGATTAATTTTTTGAATAAATTCTTGTTCTTTTTCATCAATTCGAATCTGTTCTTTAAATTCTTTGATTAATTTCTTTTCTATTTGATCAAGTTTTTTCGCTTCTTCTGAAGTTACGTTCGCCATTATTTAGGAAAATTTTGAAACGTGAACACGAAACGTAAAACATAAACGTGGAACGTAAAAACGTGAACACGAAACGTAAAACACGAACGTGGAACGTAAAAACGTGAACACGAAGCGTGAAAACGTGAACGTGTAACGTAAAACGTGAACACGAAGCGTGAAAACGTGAACAGATTTACCGTTTTTCAGTTGTTTTCATAATGTAAATAAAAAGTAAAGATAATGTAAAAATAATTGTAACAAATATTTTATCAAGTAGATTTGTCAGACCACTGAACAGCATTTATATTAGAAAATTTATTCAAATATTTACCATTTTTAGGCTTCAAAGTTAGATTAATAGTTAAAAATCCGTAGTCTTCTTTCCAAATTTTATCACATAATTCATTAAAGTGGTTAAAACTCATATCAGATCCCACATAATTGTTGTAAATTTTTTCTCGAATAGTGATCATCTTGCTTAAAAACACACAACATATTCAAATTATTTCTAATAACTTGTTTATCAACCTTTGAAAAGCATTGGGAAAGATAGATACAAGATATGTTTTTGTGACGAGACATTACGAAATATTCCTTGATAACGTCTTGATTTTCCAAAATACAATCATCAAAAACGATTAAAGAATTCGGTTTACATTCGCTTAATGGAACTATGTCCTCGGAAGCATTATAAAAATGTGATATTTTTTTGTTTAAGTTTTTCTCAATATTTTCAAATCTTTCTTGTAATTTTTTATAGGCGTCTTGTTCTAAAGATTTACTAAAAACATACAAATTGGAATAAGGAATCAACCTATTGTAGATAAAATTCAATAATAAAGTTGTTTTTTCCACATCCACTTGAACCAACAATTAACAATCTGATTGGTTGATCTTTCTTATTTTCTTCAAACGTTTGAAGTTTTATCTGATCTTTTTGCTTTATAAAAATTTCTCCATTTAAATAGAAGATTTTCATCTTGAAGCATCGCTTGCGAAAATGAAGCTGTTCAAGTTGACTTCAGAAAGCTCTAAATTAGTTTTAAAACTTGGAACATCCTATATACTTAGAGGAAGAATCAAATTATTTTATCGGTTTAAGCGGTTTTTATTCTGACAATTTTGTAATAAATATTAGTGAAAGTTCTCCTTATTGCATAGGATTTAGTGAGAAGAACATAACAAAATACTATGGTTAAACAAAGGATATTATACTTTTCGATCAAATAAAAAATTCCCTTAAAAATTATCTGAAAACATTCAAACAATCAGATAAATCTTTAAACTTTGACGAAAACAAGTTTGAAATGCAAAAAAATTATCTCTCTAATAAAATTCAAATAAAATCACCAGTAAGAATAATGTTTTCAGCAATTATTTGTAGATTTGTTTAGGGTTTGTTCAAGAAACTATTGAGCCAAATCAGGTATATTTAGGAAATAAAACGCCAAAATTTAGGACCGTTCGATGTAATTGAAGTGCACTGCAATCTCGTTGAACCTAGTTTTGAAAATCATACCGAACATTTACACAAAGAATCTGAAATTTTGTACACTTTTTTCCCAAATGTTGTTTATGGATCAAAAATCAGTGAAAAACCGAATGAAATCGATTATATTCCAATTAGAAAAAATATTAAAAGAATTCAAAAAATCGTTCTAACTATACAAGACTCTGAGGGAAATTTATTAAATAATGAGAGTAAAACAACAATATATTTTAAGATTGAAAAAAAGGAATAAAAAATGAGTTTGATGATGATGACAAAATTCAAATATTTTTTACTTAAAAAAACAAGGGCTATTCGAATGGCCCCTTAACAATCTTCATCCTGACCCTGTTTTTATCAATGAATCTGGACTTTATACTGAAATAAAAATTACTAGTTAAATTTCTTTTTCTATCTAAATGGAGTCAGTTGTTGTAGACCTACTCAACAATCAACTTACATTCAATAATAAAGACATTTGCACGATTGTTTGACGAAAATAATGAAATTTGGTTTAAGGCTAAAGATGTTGCAGAAATTTTACAATATGAAAATACTAGACAAGCTATCATAAATAATATTGATAATGACGAGAAAAATAGCCTTTAAATATATAAATTACAAGAGTCTATGCCATAGACCCTTTCAAAATCTTCATCCTGACACTATTTTCATTAATGAATCTGGATTTTATTCTTTAATACTATAAGATCTAATAAATTAGAAGCAAAAAAACCTTTCAAAAGTGGGTTACAAAAGAGGTTTTACCCTCCATTAGGAAAATTTGGTGAGTACAAACTTGAAAACAAGATTAAATATTTAGAGGACGATGTTAAACACTTGCAAATTAAAGATGAAATAAAAAACGGAAATAATCACAAAACAAAGTTGTAAAAATTGACTTAATGAAACCAGAATCTTGTTTGTAAAGATTTTTGCTAAGAAAAAAACACCATGTTTTTGTATTAATTAAGAAGAATCACCATGTGGGAATATGCCGCTTATTACGTTATCAGAGCTCAAAAGAGAGAAATACCTGTTAAAAGATTGAAAGAACTTGAAAAAAAAATTGATTACCCAGAAATGGAAATTTTATTAAGACAAGGAGATCCAAATAGTATAAATCTCTACAACCAAAATGAAAGAATCTTTGAATATTTTTTATACAACGGAAATCATTTTACTACAAATTATGGCAGAATCTCGACTGATTTTATAGAATATCTAAATTACACGATGAAAAATGTTTCTAAATTTTACTAAAAAACTCTCGATTTATTATAATTTTGTTTGTAAATGTTTAGCATAACTAGGTAACCATCGTAGAATTTTTTTTTCATATTCACAAGGCATTTCGTTTTTATAACTTTCGCTGAAAATTTTTTTTTAGCACAATCTTTGCAAAAAGCATCTTTTCTATTCTTTACTATACTGCCAGTTATTTAAATTCAGAAATATTTTTAATTTCTTTACAAAAGTAACACTTTTTCTCTTCTAAAGTTAATTTGTTCATTTTATCATATAATTCCTTACAATAACAGTCTTTTCTATTCTCTTCTTGACACTTTGTACATTTCTTTTGAGACTCCATTTAAATAGAAAAAATTATTACACAATGATGAAAATGTTAAACTCTTAACTTATGATATTTGGTTTTGTAAAATGTTTTTGATAATTATTTAACCATTTTATAGTTCTTCCACATTCACATTGAGTATCTTCATAATATAATCTATGGAAGATTCTTCTTTACACAATCTTTACAATATGAGTCTTTCTTATCTCTACTATAGTGAATCACTATTAAACTCTGAAATTTTTTTAGTTTCTTTACATTTAAGACATTTCTTTATCTTCCAAAGTTAATTTTTCTATTTTTATCATATAATTCTTTATGATATTCCCTTTCACAATTCTTTGCAATTATATAATGCATTCCATCTTTCCTATTTTTATTATCTTTATTAAAATTCATTTAAATCTTTAAATTCTTTGCACTTTGTACATTTCTTTTGATGCGCCATTTATATATAGAAAAATTTATATTTACAGTTTTGACTTCTTCAATTCATATTCATAAAACTTTTCCGGTTATTTCTTCATTATTTAAATCTTTTATACTATAAGTTACAGGATCTGTGTTATTAATTTGATAAATCACAAAGATTTTCTCTTGACCAATTGTTCTTTATATTTGTTCGAAAATGTTTGTTTTTTACTAACAATTCTTACATGATCATTGACTTTTAAATTTAGTTTTCGTGTGAATTTCAGGTGGAACATACTTTGAAAACGGTCTCTAATAAACTCCTTTTCTGCATCCTTATCTACGTCTTTTCGGTTTCATTTTGATTGTGCTGTGAACTGTATCGTTTATAATTGTTTTACGATTTTTTGAAAGAATATCGATCCATTTAAAGTTTTTATTAATCTCAAAAATTACTTTCATTCTCTCATTTTGAGTTCTGTTATATCTCTCTACAATACTTGATTTCTCTTCGTTTTCAGTATGATAAATCTTAATGTTGTATTTCCTCAAAACATCGTTAAAATTCTTTATTTTTAAACTCTAAACCCTTATCTGTATGAAGTAGGTTAGGAGGTTTGTGATTGATCCTTATATGGCATCTTTTTACTATATCTTCGAAAGCTTTTGAAATATCCTTGCCGTTTTTTCTTTTGATAGCTCTTGACCAAGCATATTTTGAGAAAGTATCAATAACATTTAACATATACTTAAATCCATCATTTTGATCTGAATAGTTAGACATTATAACTAAATCTGCTGCCCATAAATCGTCAATTCCTAATGTTATAATTTTTCTCTTTTTAAACTTTTTTCGTACTGGTGCATGAATTTCTCGAGCTTCAATCTCTATCTTATCTTTAGTCTTCAATTCTTGCTTAACAGGTTTTGGATTTGGATTCTTTATAAACTTACTCTTGTTTGTCTTACATTTTGAACATTTTGCAGCAATTCTATACAATCCATTTTGAGTTTGAAACGATTTTTGAATCTATATTTTTCGTTTTCTTTTTACACTTGTGACAGTGAATTAAATCATCTTCCATTTACATATCAAAGTTTCCAAGTTTATTTAATTCGTCTAATATATCAGATTTTGCTTCATTTTTATAGCCATACGGTACTGTATCGATCTTATTTTCTAGGACAATTCTCTTATCATCTTTAGCGTTCAGTGCCAGCTTGTTTATGGTAACTGTGTACAACTCATGTTTGTAGCTTTTGATTACTGTCATCTCCTCTAAATTCTTCTTTATCTTCGAACAAACATTTCTTCAAGTTTTCGATATTTATTGTTTTATTTACAACGCTTCTCTTAATCCCTTTGCATCTTACTGGATTTTTATCTAGATATTTGTACGAGTACATCTTAGACCTTAAACCACAAAATTCTTCTAAAACTTCGCTATTTAACTCATCTTTGAATTTCCCTATTACCTTCTTATTTTTAGTAGTGAAACATTCATGATCTTTTGGATAATCACTTGTATCAAAGTCATCTATATTTTCTTTAATAATTTTAAAAGGATCTCGTTTCAATTCTAGAAAAATAACTGTCTGTATCCATGTAACACAGATTCAAATCTGGATCAAACTTCTTTAATTTGTTGTAATAAAAACTCGTACATTAGCAATTTTGAGAGGTCGAGAACTGAAAATCCTATGTAAATCGGTTTGTTAAAATTTAACCTTTTTGTTTGTACATGTGACTCGCTATACAGTTGTCGTCAAAGATGTTAAAGCATTTGAAATTTGTTTTCTTAGCTTTTTTCATTGAAAATTCTTCATTTCCAAGCTTAATATCACATCTGTTTCTCACATTTTCCATAGATTTTCCAAACACTGAGTTGTTCATCAGCTTATAAAAGTCCTTTTCAAAGTCGCTTGTAGCTTTGGTTCTCATGTTTGTGTTTAAAATCAATGTATTCTTTCATAAAAAGGCTTCTGATCGAATGCAATAACTCTATTCACATGTTTCAAAATCATACCTTGTTCCAAATAGAACTTCAAATTTCTCGAATGAACAACGTATTCAGTTTTATCCAGTAGAGTTGTGAAAAGTTTGTTTTTAAAATGTTCTGGAGCAAGAGGTAAATCCTTGTGATGTTCGTGTAAATTTGTTGGATATCCAAGATCGACTTCGAGAATATAGCCATAATCTTCGTCGCCAGTGAGTTCTAAAATTGTTTCTTGCCACTCTTCTTTTGTATACGTTTTAGGATCCATCCACTTGATATCACTAAAACGGCAGTTTTTTGCATAAGACCATACCCATAAAGGTTGTTTGCATCGAGATAGAGTAAATAGTTTTCGGGCTTTGTCTTATCAAAATCTTTTAAATATTTGTTATTTGCTTTCACATATCGTTTAATACACTGAGAAATGCCCCCGCGAATGCCTTTTTCAATCATCAAATACATATTATAATCGTTAATTAGCTGAAGCTCAATTTTCGTTAATTTTAAACATTGCGTCCCATGCGAGACTGGGAGCTTGTTAGATAGTGTGCCGGATCGAGTTTATAACAATTAAGGCAAATGTTTCTGAAATTTTCGAATATATCAGCAAGCAATAAAACATCTTGGATATTGTACAAATCAGAGTAATTTCCAAGGTTTTTCTCTTTTAATTTGTTCCAAACATTTAAAGTAGTGTTGAAAATCTTTCTCAGATATGCCTCTCATTCTGTCAAAAGTGAATAGAAAATCTTGAATTCTCAATTCTTCTGTGTAATCAAGTTTTTCAATACTGTCGATAAATTCATAGGGAAATATTCCTTTTCCAGATAGAATTTTAAAAATCTCGTCGTCGTCATTTGGCTGTCTTTCTATTATCTCATTCAATATTCTTCCATCTTGTATAAAATGATTTGTATGTTTGAAGTCTTCTCTCTTTAGATTTTTAGCTAACTTTTCTATAGACGAGGCCATGAATCTGAACGTGTCTACAAACGAAAACTTGATGAATTTTCTTGGCTTATCACCTTCGAATTCATATCCATATCCTGAATTTACTGAATAATTTATATATTTTTCATCTGTGTTTGCGATCAAATCAACATTTCCATATTGTTTAGCCATCTCTTTTATGTACAAATGAGTATCGTAATTTGACATATTATGACAGAAAACTGGGATGGTTCTGGGGAAATTTCAAATTCAGATTCCAAACATGAATGAGCTGCGCCTCGAAAACTTGCCGGTTAAATGACAATGATCTCTCACTTTATTATAACTCTTATCTTTCCAAATATCAGGAGTAAAAACCATACTGAATTGACCCAACATCATAAGCAGACCATTCGCAAATATGACAAACGTTTGCATTTATGGTATGAAATTTCTTCTTCTTCAGTCAATTTCGTAGGTTTTTTGTTTCTTAGAATTATATTTTGTAGCTATGTATTTTGATATTTTATTGAGTTTCTTCAAACAATTTTGCAGGAACATTTGGCAAATCTTCTTCATTTTTTGCTCGATAACATATCGGCCTTTGTACATACGATTGGTCACATTCGAAACTAAATATAGAGTAAAACCATAAGGAATATGCTTCTGAACCTTGGTTGTAGTCGATCTTTGTGGATTGTTTTTGCATGTGGGAATCTTCTCTAATATGCTTTCAAAATCCATATAAATAACGTAAGGATGAGAAAATTTCTTTTGATAATTAGTAAATGTTGTTGTTTGACCTGGAAACGGCATAATTGGCTTACAAACTTCATGATTTTTACAAATTTCTAAGTGATCTGTTAAATCTCCAGATTTGTAAAAATGGCTTAAACATCTTCTACACAAAAATTTTCTTTCTTTATGTTTAGACAACTGCGAAGAAACAAGCTTAATTTAAATCGGTTATCAAAACATAATGAGATTTATTCATCTTGTTTAACATACAATAAATCAATGTTTGTTTCAGCGTCATATTTTTTCAGAAATTTGTAACGGAACAATGTTAATATTTTCATCAAAACTGTAGACATTGATAGGACATTGTTGGATACTTATACTTGGAATTGTAGCTTCGTTTTTCAAATATTTGTATATCTTTCAGAGACATTGGATACTCAAAACCTGAAAATATTTCGTCATTCACAAATTTTTCGTATTGCTTTACACGTTCACAGTCTCTTTCTGGTTTTTCAATAGCACATCTTATTGAGTAAATAAAGCAAAAATCATCTCTATTTTTTATATTTATACAAGCTTTTTTATCTTTGATATTCTTTGGTAAAATCGATGTATGATCCTGCATTCATCATTTCGTGTTTGTTAAGGCACAAAACTAGTTGTTTACAACTTTTAAATGTCCATCCGGAACCTTTATTTGGATTATTCGTTTTGTTCTCGATGTGTTAATTTATTAAATTGCTTAGTAATAAAGTCGTTTACGTCAAAGATTTCGTCTGCTTTGATAGTAAAATACATTAGACATGTTTGCGGTTCACCATTCACTAAAGTTCGTTCGTTATTCACCATTCCAAAGAGAGATAGCCCTTCATATTTTTAACATTTTCTTGAAATTTCTCGATTAAACTTTTAATTTTCTGACCGCATAATTGAAAGATATTTGTAAATTGACATGGAATTGTCGTTCAAGTTTGTTAAAATGTATTGCTTGAAAAGACCGTGTATTGAGGATAAAACTTCTACATCAATGATATTTTCGGATTTTACTTTAAGAGTTTTATCAATTTCTTCGATCATTTCAGACTTGGTTTTATCGTTAGTACCGATAGCCAAACTTTTCAGCTATTGAATGAAGTTTTTCATCATTAAATAGGTCGAGAGTTTTCTTTTCAACTTTGAAATTTCTCTTTAATTCACGTAATTTCTCCAATATTAAACATGTTTTCGTGATCGGCAATTTTATTTTCTCTAGCCCATTGTCTTAAATAATTTAGTTCATTATCGTAAAATTTGCTTGTTTTTTTCGTGACTTTTAGAATTATAATGGCGATCATAGTTTTTTCTTAAAATTTCTTTTTTGCAGAACGGACATGATATTTTTTCGCGCTCCATTTAGATAGAAAAATTTATTTAACTAAATGGTGCTTGTAAACCAACGATTGCGCCTCTCACGGCGTGATATCACTACGGATATGACGCAGGCGAAGCGATTATCGTGATGGTCGGTCTGTAGTAGCACACCTCGACTGTCATTGAAGATTTTTCCTTTATTCGTAGCAGATTTGACAACATTTTACAAAGCACAAGCTTAAGAAAGTAGAAGCAAACAGCTGTAAGATTTGGTTAATTTTTCATTCCACACAGAGTAGATTAGTAATGTACCGATCGCTTTTGGAGACGAACGACTGTAGATTCGGTTAATTTTTCATTGAGATTTGCTGTGTTATTTCTCAGCTTCCTTTATGGTACATTGAACAGTATTTTTACATTGCTTTTCGGTCGGCTCCGAAAGTGCGCCAGGAACCCCATATTATTATCTACTCATATCTATCCACACTTCCACTCCTATACATCGCAACATTGGCGGTTCAGTGACGTTCTGATTTCTAAACGTACATATGTAGGTTGCCCATATGTAAGTTACATATCGTTTTTTACTTTTACTCAGTGTAAATTTAACTGGAAAGGTTTTAACCAACAGGTTGCGAACCTTTCTTATGCAGACTAATAATGCAGTGCTGAGGTTTATGGTCAGGTATTACCGCAAACCATCGATTGTGCGGGTAATTAACTATTGCCTAATCCATGATCAATCAGACCATCGGGAGTTTCGGCGCTAACCCAACCAAATCTGATAATCAGTTGCAGATTCC
Source organism: Homalodisca vitripennis (assembly GCF_021130785.1). Taxonomy (NCBI): domain Eukaryota; kingdom Metazoa; phylum Arthropoda; class Insecta; order Hemiptera; family Cicadellidae; genus Homalodisca; species Homalodisca vitripennis. The sequence continues at coordinate 22,757 of NW_025784021.1, forward strand.
AGTGCTGATTTATAGTGCTACCCATGCTTGGTTGGATATCACTATTATTTAATTATTTTGTCTACTGAAATGAGGTCTTGTGAGTAATGTACTTAACAGTAGACTTTTAAAATTCCTCTAAAAAAGAGAAAAATGTCTTAAATGTATTTTATCCATTTTCTCAAAACAAGTCTATCTTTCTTGAGAAGTATAAAATCTAGGAATAAAAAACATCAAACATGTTTCATACGTTTTATTTTTCTGGAACAGAACAGTAAAAACTAGAAAGTGAATTAGTAAAATTAATAACTCTAGGAACCTTTAGTTATTTGTTGACGTTGATGTATGCAATAATTCATTATAATTTTAAGGAATAACTAAAAGAAAGTTTTGATATTTGAAAGAAAGTTAATTAGAATTTATTTTGGAATTATTTAGTAGTTTTTTAAAGTTATTTAGCTCTCACAGGCCAGTAGCATTATAAAGCCAACATCTAACAACGATTGGGAGCTGGCATAAATCTTCCAACAACCAAGAGTTTGTCAAAGGAGAGAGCACTTATTGGCAGGAAAATTTCCAGAAAAAATTTACTACCGAGTCTACTGAATCAAACAACCTATAAGTAGTTCTAGATAAATTTCTAATTCCTATAATCCACTTGTAAACAATTATGTATCATAAACTATCTTAGGCTATGTAACTTAAACAATTATTGCCTTTATCGTGAGAACATAGGCAGAAATAGACAATTCCTGTTGGAACTAAAACCTTGCCCATATACAAAGAAAAATAAGTACACTAGCAAAGAAACCCAAAAAACCCCACCACTAGGACAACCTCGGCTTAAGTCCTGACCTTAGTTGTGACCTGCACCACATATCTACTGGAAATTTGTAGGTAAAATAGTAGAATTTCAATGGTTTAATAGTGATTTATTTTAAAAATATATTTTTTTGATAACCCAAATCACAAATGGAGTGAATATGATCTGAATGTAGAAAGGAAGAAGTATGTGTTTATTATATATATTATAAGTATGTGTTAACAAAGTTGACAAAATACGGTTTAATAGCAATTATACAGGTTTATCCTGTCACGTTAAAATTAATAAAAGAATGATTCTACAAAAAACATCTTCAATCCAACAGTTATAAAGCTCAATATAATGGTCATCCTCAAACTCCAAGGCTATTAATTAATTGTTCTAATGGCGGCAATAAGTACCCCTAAGAGGCTCGGGCTGTGCCAAAGCCAGCAGCCTTCTTAATCGGCATTAGAGTATGCCGAATATCTGTAGTTCCAACTAAGTAAAGAAGAATACAAGAAAATCTACTTATACAATATTTGTATACAAATTAAATATAAAATAACCCGTTACTTGTTTATTAATCCAAATAAATTAAAACCCGTAGGAAATATTCAGCATGCTAGTAACAGTTTTGATTATACGTACAGTTTTTATTTTCCTTCTCTCACAATTGTGGAAATAGTCAATTAAAATCTTTCGCACCTTAGCTATCCCTTAAATTATTTATGACATTACTAACCTAAATTCAACGCTGATAAGAAAACAATTGATGTTTTTTTTTTCTTTTGTAAAATTGTAGATTTATTTGAACATTGGAGTCAAATAAACATAAACAAACTTTGTATTCAAACTATGATTCCAATGGTAAAGAATGACAGAAGTGGCTTTTATAAATTCAGAAAAGTCAAGAGTACTCATACTGCGTGTCGAGTGTTCGGTAACAAAGTACAAGCAAGAGAGGTGACATGATATGTACGAGTGTGTGAGAACACCTTTACTCCTCTTCACAGTTGCCACCTTATCACCCTCTTGAGGATTATTGTACACATGATCCATTCACTGTACCTTGAATAATGTGATTAGAATTTTATTTTCTTGAGAAAAAACTATGCGGGTAGTAATTTCAATAGCTAAGTAATTTTTATTTCATTCCTCTAGTTTGCTGATACCCATTTCAATTAATCATAGAATTAATCATAGATTACAATAAATGAGGTTTGGGATAATATTGCTGTTTTTTATGGATATCGAAAATTAAAATAAGTAAAATAATTCTAGAATTGTATACTTGTATGCAATAGTAGAGCCATACAAGCTAATGACTCATTACAAGCTATGATTGTTTGCAATGACACTCGGGTACTTAGTTGTTTTTATTGATTTATATTTTTAACTATTAAGTATTTGAGATACATTAGATACGGATTTTTCAAAATCAGTCGTAGCTAATATTGAATAAACAGGATTTGTATTAGTAGACGCTCCCAAACTCTACAGATAAAATTGTGGAAATAAAGATTTCCTTATTTCTCTGCATCCTTAATAAAACTAGGTACATACATGTTCGCTTCCGCTTTACGGAAAAGGATAGTTATTATGTTCCCTCCTTTTGCGCTACAAAACTCGTTACCAAAATAAATAGAAGTAGATTATATATATATATATATATATATATATATATATATATATATATATATATATATATATATACATATATCATGGTATCTCTAAACTATTCAAATTATCAAATCACAGGAACGAAAAAGTACGATGATGAAGTAATTTATATATTTAGGTTCTAAAACCCAATATAAATGCATCAATGTTACTTTTGTATTTATTTCTCAAGAATCTCCTTTATGCATTTTCCATGTAATAACTTTTCTCCAGGTTTTGCATTTAAACATTATAATTATACAATTTTCATGGATTTTAAACTGTTAATATTAAATGCAATGTAATATTTCTCTTATTTACCAAATAATACAATCCTCATATAGAGAGTAAAAATAATATCATATTTAAGGACATACAATATCAACACACCTTTATGCTATGACTTATACAAATAACATTATAAAATAGAGTATTAGCTTCCGATATCGATTATTACGTAGCGCAGTGGCATACCTTGCATTGTAACATGGTAACACGTGCCATTATTGTGCCTCCATCAGGACTTCTGATATACCGATCAGACCTCAATCTACTGCACATTGCCAGGCGATATGTGCAGTGATAGATCCTGCATCAATTTTATATTCATAATGTTAATAATTCGAAAATTTATTATTTTATGTTCAATCCTATTAAGGTAATAAATTCAGACAAATACGTTATTTGAGAATAAACTCCGTAAACACGCTTAGAATATCTGAAAAATATTGAAAACTAATCCATAAATTTAAGGAAAATCCAACGATAGTTTCTCTGCATTTTGACAGTAATTAACCAAACCAAACAAGCTGACAACATTTAAATGGATCCCTATGAATCCGTGATGTTCCAAAGAGGAAAACAATATACACCTACTTGACAAAGGTAAACTCTTTCATCACTTTGAATTCATAGTTCTGTCAGATAACTTAACTGAATGCAAAGAAAATTGCTTATTCCAACTGAAATTTCAGGGTCTTAAGGTAGAAAATATAAAAAATATAATCAGACCAAAATATAAACAGCTGTTGATAAAAATGTGAAATTTTTAAAGTACTCATGTGCACCAGTTAAAAGCTTTAGAGATTGAAGCCAAAATTACAGTTGGATGAAAGGTAGAATACGCCGCACCAAGCGTCGCTTAAACAGGCTTAACTGAGATTGTGTGAATTTTAAACTCGTATTACTCATTTTATTCTCGAAATGGCAGATGGACAGTCAGAAAAGAAAATCTTTCATGGTTGGAGATTGAACCATCATAGAGCAAGTTCTTCTCTGGTGAAAAAAGGATGTTTCGTCCAAAACATATCTTGCTACATTATACATTCAAATTTTTATTATTAAGATAGGATCAATAGAAATGTAGGTAACAGTGCAGGTAAGCTAGGGAGATATTATAGCGCAAAGAGTGCGCTGAAAATCAAATCTTTCTCACTGACTTGTTAACATGACTT
>NW_025784022.1:0-24279 GCF_021130785.1 Homalodisca vitripennis
GAAATAATTTTTCAAAAATAGTAAAACCGGGAAATGGTTCAACAGTTACTATAAAAACAATATTTTTTTAGAAAAATTGTTTACTTAGGTAACCCACCAGAACATAAAAATTTTTTAAAAACTTTAACCCCGGGGCGAAGAAAAAGTCCAATATTCAGTACCCACGAATAAGAGTGTCACCCGGGGAAAATTTTCAAAATTTTTTTCAGATCAAGTTTAGCTTGGTTCCCCCCTGCCACTAAATAATTTTTAAAAAATTGTTTTCCGGGCGAAAAAAATTTTAAGTCATCAATTCAGAAAAAAAAAAAAAATGAACGTGTAGAAAAATATAAAAAAAATTTTTTTTTAATCAGTATTTACTTTTTATAACCCCCTAGAACATAAATTTATTTATATTAACGTTAAAAGGGGCGAAAAAAAATCAAAAAAAATTACAACATCGGAAAAATGAAAAGTAACTTTAAAAAACAAATAAAAAATAATTTTTTTTCAGATCAAAATTTTATTTTGGGAACCCACCGGGCCCATTATTTTAAAAATTTTTAAAACTTATACAAGACAAGAAATAAGTCCCATCAATATCAGTAAACATGGAATATAATTTCAACGTTACAAAATAAAAAAACAATAATTTTTTCCCGACATAGTTAGCTTGGTATAAACCCACCTCAAAATAAATTTTTTTTATAACGTTAACCCCAGGAAAAAAAATCAAAATATAGTAAAACATGTTTTTAATGAGTGTAAAATTACAATTAAAAAAAAATTTTTTTCCAGATCATATTTTACTTTAAAAACCCCCTACACAATTAAATATTAATTTAACGTTTCCGGGCGAAGAAATAATCACAATAAGAAAACATCAAATATGGGGGTTAAATGTAAATAAAAAAAGCAAAATTTTTAACATTATTTTACTTTATAACCTAGACAAAAAATTTATTTAAAAAACGTTAAAAACGAGGCGAAAAAAATAATCACAATAATAAACACGGAAATATGAAGTGTCAACAGTGTGCAATATAAAACAATAATTTTTCTCAGATCATATGTTTAGTTTTGGATACCCACCTAGCACACATAAAATTTTTTATATTAACGTTAAAAAAACAGGCGAAGAAATAAGTCATCAAATCATACAACTGGAATATGAAGTTCAACGTGAGCAATATAAAACAAAAATTTTTTTCTCAGTCAGTATGTTTACTTGGAAATACCCACCTACACACATAAAATTATTTATATTAACTTTATACACGAGGCGAAGAAAATAATCATCAATATCAGTACAACACGGAATATAGAGTGTAAACAGTGTAGCAATATAAAAAAAATTTTTTCTCAATTAATTTTTAGCTTGGAAATACCCACCTACACACAAAAATATTTTTATATTAACGAAATACAACGAGGCGAAAAAAAGTCATAAATTCATACAACAGGGAATATGAAGTGTCAACAGTGTGCAAAAAAAACAATAATTTTTTTTAATCAGTAAGTTTAGTTTTGGTAAAACCCCACCTAGCACACAAAAAAAAAATTTTTAATTAACTTATAAAACGAGCGAAAAAATAAGTCATCAATTCATACAACATGGGAATAGGGAAAAGGTCAACATGTAAAATATAAAAAAAATAATTTTTCTCAGATCATTTGTTTACTTGGTATACCCACCTGCACCATAAATATTTTTATATTAACGTTATACAACGAGGCGAAGAAAAAAGTCAACAATATCTACAACATCGAATAGAGAGTGTCAACAGGTAGCAATAAAAACAAAATTTTTTCTCAATCAGTATTTTTAGCTTGGTATACCCACCTAGCACACAAAATATTATTAAAACGTTATACAACGAGGCGAAGAAATAATCATCAATACAAAAAAACATCAAAATAGGAAAGTGTCAACGGAAAGAAAAAAAAAAATAATTTTTTCTCAATCATAGTTTAGCTTGGTAAAAAACCCACCTTTAGCACAAAAATAAATATTATTTATATTAACTTTATACAACGGGGCAAGAAAAAATTCCTCAAATCAGTAACAACATGGGAATATAAGTGTCAACATTAGCAAAAAAAAACAATAATTTTTTCCAGATCAAAAAGTTTAGCTTGTATCCCCCACCTACACACATAAAATTATTATATTAACGTTATACAACGGCAAGAAAATAAGTCATAAATATCAAAAACATCTTTTTTATGAGGTTGGAAAAATCTTATACAATTTTTAATTTCGTACTAAAATTTTTGGTTTTAAGTAAAAAACTAATAAAAATTAAATAAAAAAAAATATTATTTATATTTGCGGCTGAAAATTTTATTCTTTATCAAGTAAAGAGTACCATTTGTTTTACAAAAAGGGTTAATTTGTGTTTTATGCTGGAAATTGGTCTCGCCCCCTAATTATAATACTTGCCTCTAAGAAACAATTACAAAAAGATAACGTTTCAGTTCCATTTTACCTTCCCCCAAAAAAGAGTTAATCCTGCAACTCAGTCAAAGATCGTTGAAAAATCTAAGCAATTAGCGACGAAAAAACTTTGCATAGTTTTACATCAAACGGTCAAACAAAATTTGAAAAACCCAACCCAAAAATTAAAAAAAGAAATTTAATAATTTCCCCACGATCTTTTGGATAGTCTTTGTTTTGGTAATAAATAACGCAAAATCCAGTTTTTTTTATGAGGTTTCGGAATACCAATACAAAAAAAATGCAAAAATTTAAACTTCCTTTACAAAGCAAGAAAAATAAAAAAGGTATAATAATTTAAGGCATTAAATTCGAAATTAAAAAAAATGTACAGAAAGATTAAAAAGGGTTTAAAAAAAAAAAAAAATAACTAAAAGTGAAAATTTTTTAAACAAAAAAAAATTTTTTTAACAAATTTTTTTTGGAAAGGGAAAAAATTATGGGGTGGGGGGGAATTTTTTTTTTATTTATAAATTTTTTATTTTTTTTAAAAAATTAATTCCCAAAATTTTTAAAGTTAAAAAAATTTTTAAAAAACCCTATTAATAAAATCGGCCAAAAAACGTGGCCCCCAAACTTTTCCCCCCCCCCAACACTTGTTTTTAAAACCAGAATTTTTCCGGGTTCCCCCCCTTTTGGGGTTTTTTGGGGGTTTTTTTTGGGTAAATTAAAGGGGTTTTTTATTTATTTTTTGTAAAAAAAAGGTGCGGGGCCCGATATGATAGCCCTCCAAAATAAAAATTTTAAATTTTTATATTTTATTAAATTTTCAAACTTTAAAGGGGTTTACTGAAAATTTTTTTCTGCAAAATGAATTTTTTTTAAATTTGAAAAATAAAATTGAAGGAATAAATTTAAAATTTAATTTTAAAGGGTTTTGAAAGGGGGGGAAAAAAAAATTTTTTAAATTGATGTAAATTTTCACGCCCCTTAAGGATCCACATCAATTTTAGGTCAAAGTGCGCCATTTTAGAATTTTTTTCCGCTAAAAAAAGACTCCCCCGGGGAAATCGACTGATGAAGGGGGTTCCACAAAAGGGGAAACCAAAAAAAATTTTTTTAACTTTTATAGTAAGGTTGTTTTGGGGGTTTCAGCAGTTTTTGTTTTTTAAAACTCCCAATAAAATATTTATTGGTTTTAAAAAATTAAAAAACGCACAAATTTAACAGTAATTTATAATCGGGAAAAAAGTGAAACGTTTAAAAAGGGAAAGTATTTATAGCAAAAAATTTAAAAGAAACAACATGTGCTTTTTACTTTTTTCAACAAAAAAAAAAAAAAAAAAAAAAAAAAAAACACACACACACACACATCATCAATTCATCAAGTGGCGGTGGGAGTGGTGGGGGAGGTATATCACACACATCTCAGTTAGAGATTATTATCAATGCAGATTCACCCTCTCTCCTCATCCGTTGCATTGTAAACTATGGAAAATTATTTTTTTTTCTTTTTTTTTTTTTATTTTTTTTTTTTTTTAAAATCAGACCTTTAATACATGTTATTTGTAATTTATCAAGCCGTCATATTTTGCTGCAGGTTACAAGACCGCATACTCCAAAATTAACTTTACTAAAATAAATATAACTTGTCAAATAATAAAGAAACATATTACTTTTATTTTGTAAGCTAACCAGTTTATACATTGAGTTAAATCATGAGTATTTAATGTTTCCCACGTGTGTTTAAAAATAATGTAAACTATGTCCATTCTATTATATAAGAGGAAGTGATATTAATAAGCCTAAAACAAAAGAAGAAAGATGGAATAATTTTTTAGTGTGTTTTTATTGAATTGTTCCCAAAATTGCCACATAAAACCCACAAAATATAGGCTTAGAATAAGAAGGTTAATAATAGAATCATCGTACAAAGGGAGGTAAGAAAAAACATAAGTAGACAGAGGCTTAAAAGAAGTATAAGCGGAGGTGCCGGGGGGGATGGGGGGGGGGGGGGGGGGGGGGGGGAAAATTCATAGATGTTTTTATTTCTTTTGCTACTGTATTAACATAGAAACAATTGTAGACATAAAAAAAACACCGGAAAACAATTACTTAGACTATATCTTTTGATTTTTAAAAATTGTTGAACTATAGTTAGGTAGAGAATAGATTTCCCTAAATTAGGAATCCTCTATGGAATGGTTAAAATTAGGTAAAACCCGTATCTTTATTGACCAAATGACAGTGAGTGTTCATCGTAAAAAAATCAAACCCCTTGGTGAACTAGCCACCCCTCCCGACCCTGAGGGCCAGCTGTTTTGCTTTTTGGTAGGTTTCGTAGGACCCCTCCTACGACGGAGTTCAGAGGTAGGTGGAACAAGCTTGGGGGGGTTCAGGGGGGAACAAGCAAGGACACCCCCCGCCCTCCGTTTTTAAAAAAAGATCTAAGAATTAATGAAACGAGCCAATCACTCAGTTAATTACTAATGTGAAAACATTTTATGTTTCGTGCCCTTCCAGCCAAAATTTATGAGGTAGCAAACCCTCTTAAAGATACAAGAAAAAATCAAATAAGCATTAGTAACAAAATTCTGCTAGATAAAAAGGTCAAAATGTTTGGGAGAACCCTAAAATGCATATAATTAGATAACAAGCACGAAGGCCGAAGGACGGAGAAGAATGAAGAAAGGGAAAAGAGAAAAGATATAATCGTGCAAGTACTCTTTTTAAAAATGACGTAACACTGTGAGACATTCAAAATATTTCAGCGGCTGACGATCAGAAAAATATTTATGTTCCCACAGTCAGGAATTATGGAAGCCTCTAAAAATAATAAGAAAATATATCAGTGGAAAGGAATAATATAGTTTTTTTAATTGAATTTTGTAATGGGTGTTTTAAAACACCAGACAAACATGTAATGAGCAAGAAAAAGTAATACGTGTGAAAACCTAAAAAAAAATAAAAAAAAAAAATAATCTAGTCCAGTGACCGATGCCCAAAATGTTTACATTTTATATTTATTATGAAGTTGGTTCTGATTTAAACTTTAAAAATTTTAAATTGATCTGGTCCAAAACTATTATTATAATTTTAACACAAACCTATGTTGCAGTTAACCATTTATCTAGGAGAACGTGGAGGGGGAAAAAAACCTTATTAAACCCAAGTTTTTTTACACTTTTATTTTGCAAATCCTCCTTATACCCGAGCGTACAATGTAGATATGTAGGTACTCTTTTTCTAGAACTACTTTCCTTACCATGTCTAAAATTCACAAAATGTTGCACTTTTGTTCCCATTTTGTGTCCCGTTGTAAGAAAAATAAAAAGCACTGGAAAGTATACTATTTGAAAGGCGATCTTTTCAAATACTGAGAATATTTATATACTTTTCAAACATATTAGTATTTTATTGAGTCTCAGTTAGATATGTATCGCAGGTTTCAATTATAAAATTATGAAATAAAATTTATATTTTTGGCAATATTAAGTAATTTTTCAAAATTTAAAAACAGTTTTCACTCGTATGTAACCGAACCTAAAAGAATTTATGCAATGATAATCAGGAGTGTAGACATCTAATGTTTAGCACGACCGAAGTTTACATTTAAGAATGATCGAAACTTGATCCCATATAATTGTAATTTTGAATGTATGTAAAGAACTTGTAAAATAATTTACCCTGAGTTCTTCTGGGGTCCAACAGAACTGTAGTAGTAATTTAGAAACTAAAACTATGATTTTAATTTTAAACTAAAATATAATGTTATTAGACAACTAATGTTATATTTGTCAGCGTAAGTTGAAACAGTAAATTGCTCGAGTAGAGCAAATCAGTGAGGGTCACCGCTAGAAGTGGGAGGTTGATGGTCTCCCTTGTTGGCTGGAAGATCTCGCAGGAGGTCGATATCTCAATCGGCTCTGAGTCAAAGGCCTTTGATTTTAGTCCTGGAACGGTAGACTGCAACATAAGTTAAAACATCCATATACTAATTCGTTATTTATAAACTTCTGAAAATTTGATTTTCACTCTGAATCCCAAATACGACTCACCTGAGTACCCGGTTGAATAGTCCCCAGGACCTGGTTTAGTAGAGTGTGTCAAAGGCCGGCTTGGTGAGTCCCAGACTCAGGGCCAACTGTTCCTCCAGGACCCTCACCTGGCTGCTCCAGTACCGGTCGGAGTCCTCCAGGACCGCCAACAGCTCGGCAGCCATCGCCACCCGCTCCGTCACACGATTGTACAGAGGATCGGCCTCACTGGACATCTGCGAAACAGATACGTTATGAGAGAACTCTCATTTCGATCGATAAAATATGTATTTTTTATAAAAAAAAACAACAAAAAACAGATATAGTTTGTGGTTAGTCTTTTTCAACAAAAAGGATCTTAGCTGTTATTTCGATTTTTTAAACTCAGTTTTACAGTTCACCTTAATAGTTTTTACTTAACTTTGCGCATATCATTACAATATTCAATTAATATGTATTCTCAGCTACTTGTACATACACACGTATATATTTAAATATAATTATATATTACTACATGAGTATTTGCTGTTATGAGTGTGCAATGTTTCACAAGATTTTAAAAAGTATTTAATTTTAATACTTCACAAAGAGGTTTTTTGAAACATCATATTTCCCTAGGGGACTAATTTTGAATTAATGGAACTCTCAAGCGCAGGTGCTAGACGTCTATCTGAAGAAATATTTCCACACATATTTAGAGTATATATCAATATTTAATCTTTTTATTTACAAGATTATGCATTTTTATTAGTAAAGTAATTTCATATTATAAATGGAAAACTGTGCTCCTACGATGTATATTTTTGTAACATGACGAAAATAAAAATGTTTTTTATTTTGATTTGAATATATCATTACGCAGAACAGTACCTTAATAAAAAAATAAACTTTCTTGAATAGTAATACTACCTTTAAGGGTTGCCTAAACATTTGAATAATATATAAATATTTAGTTATTAATAAAGTTAAAATGAATCAAATAAACAAACAGAAAATCTGTCATATTGTGTTTATAGGCATAAATTTAAATGTGTTTATCTAGTGCAAAGAAAACCTTCGCAATGACGAAGACAATATTTGTAGGTATTATGGAATATTCTACTAAGCTTGACTAGTCCTAGAGAGAAAGAGTAACGAATTCAATGCACGTTTATCTCAGTATAGTATGAGTTGAATGCAAACGTTGATGTATGCATGAACCAATATTTCCATTACATTTGTTTCAAGCTTTCAGGAACGTTACACTTATTAAAATCGATAATCTGTAAGTCCGGAATAATAAAATTGTAACTGCTTGTCTTTAGTAGGAATATTAATGATGAAACTAATAACCCACTATCGGGCTCACGCTATGAGGCACAGCCTAATTAAGGATACAGAATGTTATTAAAATTATTTAATCTCATAATTGGGCGAGGAAAAACACGCCCATAAGACACTGTCTTTTTATACCTGATTTCAAACAGAACGGAAATTACTTGTAAAGAAATTATTAATGTATACTTACGTTTATGAAATTTGGACCACGAGCTGGAGAATGTATTTAAGTTTGCCTTGGGATAGTTCAGAAATTTTAGGACAAGGTTTTGTTACTTTTTCAGAAGAAATATAAATAAAATCAAAGAACCTAATAAAATTCATTTCTTTAAGTCAATATTTTTTTCGTTAATTTGACCGTAAATTTTAAGTAAATAGAGCGAGACACAAGGTAAACATATGCTAGGAGACAATTTTTCCTGTCGCCATAGCCTAAAACACCTGAAATACATTAAATTTAAGAAGTGGTTCAATCAGTAAATGTTAGTACAGCAGTTTGAGGACTTGCCATACTAACAATATTCCAAATTAAACCTTGTATATAAAAATGTGTTATACCAGTGTTTAGAATGAATAATTCATTGTATATTTAGTACCAAACGTACTAAAATATAAATGGAACTTGAATAAAAAGGCTAATAATCTGTTATGAAGTTTTAAGGGATAAAGCACTTACCTCTATCTGTTACTTAATTTCCAAAACAAAAAACGAATGTATGCAGAATTTGTTACCATTTAAATTTTGATTAATGGTACGATTTAAAATTTTCTAAGAAGAAAAATAATATTATTTGTACAATAATGAAAAATGCATTTAAAATCTATGGAAACAAAAGTGTGCGGTAAAACTTTATATCATAATCTAAAAACCATAGTATAAAAAGATCCTATCATTTTTAGAATAATTCAAATTATTTTACTGTAATGTTTGAAAAAGAAAATATTTTCAGGAATGACAGGTTTTTTTAGCCTTTGCTTTTGCTTATCCTCATGGAACACTTGCCTGTGTGATGCCACTGGATCTTAATAAACAGAATGAGGAAGAAAGCCGAGTAAGTATTGAGAAAAATTGTCCCAATTGAAAGAGGATTGGAATCTTTGCCTGAATCCCAGGTCCGACACTTCAGACGGTCACCAACTTTCCTTATAAAGTTACTGGATATTTTATTTTTATGTGAATGCTTTCTTCAAATATCTTCATAAGCACTAGGCTTTCATAAACCAAATTAAAAATGAATTATAACTAATTTTATAAGATAAAATTGTAAATTACATGCATAAACGTTATACAACCTCTCAGCAAAATCCAAGAACATCACCATCCGTTTTAACTATATTTACTCAAGTTTTCAAGGTCATTGAGAACATTGGAATTAATACTATACTTCAGAATTATAGTAGAAACTATAATTATAGTCCAGTTCATAATACAATGTTTAAAGTAGTTACATAATCTGATATGCACCTTCAGATATAAATATGGGTGATAAGGGCCTCAAGCAGCTTTATTCATTCTCACATTCACGGACTTACCGAGTTCTGATAGGAAACTTGTAATGAATAGCAAAATTTCATTCTCTAGTGACATGTTGTCTATGTACAGTTACCTGTAGTTTAAGTACACAGGTTACCTGTATTGATTAGTATTGAGTTAAAAAAGTAAAACGTAAATTTGTACTAAACACCTTAATTTGTAAATTGATTGACGATGTGAACCTCGATGTGAGAAAGATAATATCGTAATTAATACAGTAATATTTAACCAGGCATGTTTTCGTCTTACTATGTCTTATTCATAAAACAGAAAAAAGTGTTTGGTGTTGTATTGTATATTTCCTGGTTAAAACGAATGTTGTACGAACTTCACTGTTCGTGTATTTAGAAATATCGGCCATGATTACAGTTTTTGCGAGTCAAATATTGAAAACAAAACAACAGCTACGTGCAGGAAACATAAAATAAATGACCTTAATCAATATAAACTCACTTCATCTGAAATGTATTATGCAGTAAAGAAAATAAACATTGATGCAGTGTGAAAATCTATTATTAGTGTTAACTTTTTGATTATAGTCTTTGCTCCTTTTATTCCACACGCAACTCCCAAACTAAATTAGTAAAGCACATTCACTCTGTGATTCACAAATAGGCCAGAGCAATAGGGACTGGAGACGACGCAACGGCGCGGCGCGCGGCGCTGTGAAACTTAATTTGAAATACAATCCCTAACCCAAATCCTCGCAACGGTCTACTTTGCGTTTACAGCACTTGATTGGTATCTACATTTTTCCTTTTTGTACTCATAAATAACAAATAAACCAATTTTTAATCGATACTTTACTTACTTATACTCAGTATAAAATAATTATTTATTGAAATATTTACCTTGATAGACGATAGAGTTTAAATTAGCATTGACCTACAATGCATCTACCTAAAATGCAAAATTGGAACGGAATAGGGGCGAAATTAGTAAAATAAAGGAAATTAAAACATCAAGTTACGTAATTTACAGTTATACAAATGTCCAAACTTAGATAGACTTAAAACATATGAAATAGGCTATAAGCTTTATTTTATTTTAAAAAGGAAAAATATATTCAATAATAATGCAGCACACCCAAAACAAGCTTATACAGATTAAGGATGAGATTGAATAGTACATAATCTGTGATAAAAAAAAGATTTTAATGGAGTTATGAATAAAATTTGACTTCTTGAAACAGTATTGTCGTTCTCAGAATTTAAGGCAATAAAAAAGCACTTCAGTTTTTAGTGTAAATTAATGCATTCTTTCATGTTTGTAAAACTAATTGCATTTGACTATTTTGTATGTGTAAGTTGTGTGCGTCAATGTGCCACAGCATATCCTATTACTTATTACCAGATAGTTTAACCTAAGGTAATAGTCCTTAAATATTAGATGGCTATGATTTGTACCAACAAGGTCCACGTAAGTCACCGACACCTCGTCCTCGATTATCTTCGTGTTGCTGTTCAATAAAAGTCATGAACACTCCGATAAACTAAATGAGCAACACTTTTAAAACTACATATGTAATTCTGGTAGATGAACAAGTTCTGAAACTTTTAGGAGAGAAAATCTTCGAGAGCTTTCCTATTAGGAAAAATAGATCAATTAATCCGATAACTTAGAGCTCAGTGTCCAATCGTTCCGTGCAACAAACAGTTTGCATTAAGTATAATAACAACGTTTTTCAGGCTATAAAGCATTTTTGTGTGATTTAAATGACAAAATTTTCAGCACATGCCTCTGGTCTAGATCTCACAATACCAAATGACATAACAGGGAAAGATAGATTTTGTTTTAAGCTCGGAATTAACAACCACATTTTCAGGTTTAGGAACATGAGATTACTAATCATTCAATTTAAATATCTGATAGAAGATTTTATAGGTTCACAATGTTATTAACTATTTATATGAGTTTGAATGAATTTGATATAAAAGTTGTATTGTGTTGAAATAAATGGACTATGTATGAATATAAATTACTTGCTCTATACCCTATTATTCACATAATAATTGATAACCATTAGACCCAAATATAAATTCAGTCAACCCTCCTATGATTACACCCCCTCTGATATCCCCTCTTTTATAACATGGGCCGTGACTGACAGACTATTATTGCGGAGATTTTCCGGACAGTCGGACTCTGTATGGTCACAAAAGAAACCTACTCCAAGCGCCACGTGCCCTACTTCAATGAGACGACAAGTTGATAGAATGGGTGATGGAGGGGGAAATCAGGGGCCCGCGGTAATCACCGGACTCTCCGGGGAACCCAGAAGGGCGCCCCAGCGGACCCTGTCATTAACATCCTCTAGCATGAAAGAGCTTAATGCTGCCAGCGTTTTATAAAGTGATTAAAATAGAAGCATTACATTTTCATAATTATAAAAGTTTACATCGCTTCGCGAGAATGAAATTCCAGCATAGCATGATTCAGCATAGTGTATACAAGAAATGTATGTTACATTGTTATCAGTCGTACAGTTTACTTCAATCTACGATGTCATATAAATATTTTATGTATCTGAAGGACATCCTCTTGACGGGTATTCAATCTTATTAAATATATATTTCTTTTATAACAATAAACAAACAATCGAGGCAATAATTACGTTATTTAGCTCTTTAACTTATCAGAATGAAAAATGTTAATACATAAAAGTAAAAAAGTTGTCAACATCAACATGATAACAAAATAATTTATTGCTACTGAGAAGTGAGGTGGAATAATAATGTTTCTCAAAGAAGTGTTGAATAGAATGTATTGCAGAGATATATCGAACTAAATTTAATAAATAATAATATATAACATAATTATGGTGACCTTATATGGAACACATTTACATATTTAAAGGCAGTTGTATCAGCCTTGCACGGAGGACAAGGGTTTAAGATGTGAGAAGCTACCCAGACACGAGATGTTGTATTGCAGGTGTATTTTTGAATGCCAATCTACAACTGAATCAGGTTAGTTTTTAATAGAGCATCTCACTGATTAGTTGAAAGACGTGATCAGAGATCATTATAATTTTACTCCTGTTATTGGTGACTTTAGACGTTTTCCACATATTGAGATGTCCAAAGTATTTCCTTTTTGCTAGACTACAAGATCTTTTAAGCCGGTTTCGACATTCAGTAATCTAAAGTATGCCAAGGTCTGCCTGCTCCTGAGATTTCCATGAGTGTGGGTACAAGCCTTGTTTTATATTTATACAAAAGTATACAGTTTTAAAATAAATAATATATTCTCCATACAAAAGATCTTTAAAGATCTTGTAGTCTAGCAAAAAGGAAATACATAAATCACAGTGATGTATGCTGACACGTCAGAAACACTACACAGATCTAACACCGCTCTAAGGTACACAACTAATTGGGTTAATTAGATGGAATAGATAATTGATAGCCTCATATCCCCTAGCTATCTCGTGTAAAACATCCCGAGGTGTCTTGGATGAACATAGGAGAACACTAGTTGTTATATGGCCCTAAGTGGGAGATACGTAATTGCGTAGCGTGTGCGGCTGAGTGTTAAACCTCCATAGATAGGTAGTTGGAAATTAGCTTTCGTTCTTACTTTTACGCTCAAAATTTCCCACACGTGTTTAATAAACAAAATTCCACTTTAGTGACATGCGTCTTTATGAAAATGACGTATTATGTTGAGAGACTTTCAGTAATTACGCGAAATTATAGATAAGCCTTCGAATATTTGCGCCATTGTTCCATTGTTGAAACGAAAGTAGTTGAATGAAATTTATCAATTTAAATTCTTTTATTCAAGAAATGAAAATACCAGAGAAACATGTTATACTACTTAATGACATGTAAACTGCACATGAGAAAACTTTACCACTGAAAGCAAATACCTATGTTTCAAAAAGGCATGAAAGTTTTAGCATGTGTTACTGAGGGATTGCGATAAACATGTATCACACGTATACAATTGAACTACAGCAAACGCTTGTATCATTCCAGAAATGACCACTACCTGAAATATTAGTCAACAGAAGAGCATACAATTAGCATGTCCTAGTGTGGAATTGCGCAAAACATGTGTATACAATGAACTACAGCAAACGCTTGTATCATTCCAGAAATGACCACTACCTGAAATATTAGTCAAGAGAAGAGCATACAATTAGAATGTCCTAGTGTGGAATTGCGCGCAAAACATGTGTATACAATGAACTACAGCAAAACGCTTGTATCATTCCAGAAATGGACCACTACCTGAAATATTAGTCAAGAGAAGAGCATACAATTAGAATGTCCTAGTGTGGAAATTGCGCGAAACATGTGTATATAATGAACTATAGTGAACGCTTGTATCAATCCCAGAAATGACCACTACCTGAAATATTAGTCAAGAGAAAGAGCATACAATTAGAATGTCCTAGTGTGGAATTGCGCGAAACATGTGTATATAATGAACTATAGTGAAACGCTTGTATCATTCCAGAAATGACCACTACCTGAAAATATTAGTCAAAGTAGAAGAGCATACAATTAGAATGTCCTAGTGTGGAATTGCGCAAAACATGTGTATACAATGAACTACAGCAAACGCTTGTATCATTCCAGAAATGACCACTACCTGAAATATTAGTCAAGAGGAAGAGCATACAATTAGAATGTCCTAGTGTGGAATTGCGCGAAAACATGTGTATACAATGAACTACAGCAAACGCTTGTATCATCCCAGAAATGACCACTACCTGAAATATTAGTCAAGAGAAGAGCATACAATTAGAATGTCCTAGTGTGGAATTTGCGCAAAACATGTGTATACAATGAACTACAGCAAAACGCTTGTATCATCCCAGAAATGACCACTACCTGAAAATATTAGTCAAGAGAAGAGCATACAATTAGAATGTTCCTAGTGTGGAATTGCGCAAAAACATGTGTATACAATGAACTACAGCAAACGCTTGTATCATCCCAGAAATGGACCACTACCTGAAATATTAGTCAAGAGAAGAGCATACAATTAGAATGTCCTAGTGTGGAATTGCGCCAAAACATGTGTATACAATGAACTACAGCAAACGCTTGTATCATTCCAGAAATGACCACTACCTGAAATATTAGTCAAGAGAAGAGCATACAATTAGAATGTCCTAGTGTGGTATTGCGCAAAACATGTGTATACAATGAACTACAGCAAATGCTTGTATCATTCCAGAAATGACCACTACCTGAAATATTAGTCAAGAGAAGAGCATACAATTAGAATGTCCTAGTGTGTGGTATTGCGCGAAACATGTGTATACAATGAACTACAGCAAACGCTTGTATCATTCCAGAAATGACCACTACCTGAAAATATTAGTCAAGAGAAGAGCATACAATTAGAATGTCCTAGTGTGGAATTGCGCGAAAACATGTGTTATATAATGAACTATAGTGAACGCTTGTATATCATCCCAGAAATTGAAATGACCACTACCTGAAATATTAGTCAAGAGAAGAGCATACAATTAGAATGTCCTAGTGTGGAATTGCGCAAAAACATGTGTATACAATGAACTACAGCAAACGCTTGTATCATTCCAGAAATGACCACTACCTGAAATATTAGTCAAGAGAAGAGCAATACAATTAGAATGTCCTAGTGTGGTATTGCGCAAAACATGTGTATACAATGAACTACAGCAAATGCTTGTATCATTCCAGAAATGACCACTACCTGAAATATTAGTCAAGAGAAGAGCATACAATTAGAATGTCCTAGTGTGGAATTTGCGCGAAACATGTGTTATACAATGAACTACAGCAAACGCTTGTAATCATTCCAGAAATGACCACTACCTGAAATATTTAGTCAAGAGAAGAGCATACAATTAGAATGTCCTAGTGTGGAATTGCGCGAAACATGTGTATATAATGAACTATAGTGAACGCTTGTATCATCCCAGAAATGACACTACCTGAAATATTAGTCAAGAGAAGAGCATACAATTAGAATGTCCTAGTGTGGAATTGCGCAAAACATGTGTATACAATGAACTACAGCAAAACGCTTTGTATCATTCCAGAAATGACCACTACCTGAAATATTAGTCAAGAGAAGAGCATACAATTAGAATGTCCTAGTGTGGAATTGCGCGAAACATGTGTATATAATGAACTATAGTGAACGCTTGTATCATCCCAGAAAATGACCACTACCTGAAATATTAGTCAAGAGAAGAGCATACAATTAGAATGTCCTAGTGTGGAATTGCGCGAAACATGTGTATATAATGAACTATAGTGAACGCTTGTATCATTCCAGAAAATGACCACTACCTGAAATATTAGTCAAGAGAAGAGCATACAATTAGAATGTTCCTAGTGTGGAATTGCGCGCGAAACCATGTGTAAATATAATGAACTATAGTGAACGCTTGTATCATTCCAGAAATGACCACTACCTGAAATATTAGTCAAGAGAAGAGCATATAATTAGAATGTCCTAGTGTGGAATTGCGCGAAACATGTGTATATAATGAACTATAGTGAACGCATGTATCATTAAAAAATTGAATACTACCCATGAAATATTAATCCATAGCAAAAAAGTAATCTCCAAACAAGAATTGATGATTTGTTTTTTAAAACGAATTGTCAGACAACTAGAGGTCAGTAAGAAAGACAATAATAATCAGTTCTCAAAGGCTGGCAGTCAGTACGTGTGTAGCCATATATCAAGGCATCCATTACTGCCACTTTAGGCCTTTTATAACTACTGGCTAACCTTCCCAACATAGGTACGTTTGTTGTGTGTGAAGACTCGGTTGTTGTTCCACCGTACTTAGAGATCGCGTCTAATACATAGTAGTGAACTCAATTTTTACCTAGTGGTACAATGAGAATACCTTTAACATAGATTATTCTATATTCTTTAGTCTGGATGTCTCAGATGTCGAAAAAATGTAAATATAGTTCATTTAAAATCGTCGGCGACTTCTTTTAGATATCTGTAGACGAACATGACTCTTGATTCCAGGAGTCAAGTCTGATAGCATCCCTAATTTAAAGATACAGATCCAGTTTAAAATTAAATGCGATATGTAATAATTTGCTTTTGTAATTTTTTATCACATACACAAATGGCAATGATACAAATGAAGCGGTGAGATTTAAAAAGGAAAACATTCCAGTAACCCTAATTTTACAGGAAAACAATAAAAACTCCATAACAACCTTAGCTTAGCATTAAGAGTAAAATGAACAATTACAAATTTGTTTATTACATTTAAGGTAATATTTTTGTGTAAATACTTTTTTTAATATAACCAATAGTTTTATCCTGAGAGACAAATAAAACTGATGGAATATTTTCCTTTTTTATCTCAACACAGGAAGAAGGTGGAAAAACTATTAAAACCCTCAGCTTTTATCATCAAATCAAATAGTTTTAATTGTCTCAAAATATGAAATTGCAATAATTACTTAGAAACAAAGGAGTTAACAATGTTAAAATGTTGCTTTTAGCTTGGATTTTCAGTAGGTATTTTTAGTCATCACCGTCTTCTTGGTTATCAGTAGTTGAAGGCCACTCCAATATGTTCTCATAAAAAAGTCTATATTGATCTGGCACATAATGTATTATTTTAGATACATCATTAAGTTTAGCTACCTTAATTGGAACTTTTCCATTATAGGCTCTTTCACTTGGAAGGATAACTTCACCACCTTTGTAAAGTTTGAAAATACTATCACTGTTCAATCCATCAATGAATCGAAGTGCAGTCACGTATCCCCTTTTTGCTGCAGAAAAAGTAAGATGGCTGTATGTTACTGACTTTGAAAGGTTCCTTAGTTCTTACACTTTGACAGGTTTTTTTGAAATATTCAGGCCACCACTGGTTAAAATCAAGTATGTCATGATTTTTTAACACTTTTTACTTATGAACTTAGGCTCCAGTTTTTTTTTGCACTTTGTATCATTTTGTTGTATTGCTCAGGGGAATAAACTCTGTCATGGCGACGAATTACCCTCTTGATGACCCCAAAATCCCGGTCCACAAGGTAAAAAACTGTGCCCC
The DNA here is from genome assembly GCF_021130785.1 of Homalodisca vitripennis. Classification (NCBI taxonomy): domain Eukaryota; kingdom Metazoa; phylum Arthropoda; class Insecta; order Hemiptera; family Cicadellidae; genus Homalodisca; species Homalodisca vitripennis. Next base: position 17,343 of record NW_025784022.1, read on the forward strand.
TCTAGTTGGGAAAAAAACTTGAATTTCATGAAACCGCTTCATAAGAGATTAATGATAAAAAATACCTAAACCATTGTTTGGTTACGATTTTGCCCTGGGGCATGCATCACTAAAAACATAAAGAGTTTTTACTTGTTCATTAACACTGTTTTTGATGTAGTCATTCAATAAGGAACACACATCGTTAGCACCTTTTTTTGCAACTCCTTCATGGTATGTATACATTTGTAGCCTTGTCATCACTTTAAGCTGTGGGACACAAAACACATAATGCCATAATTTTCGGAGATAAAACATCTCCTGCACAGGGCATGCAAGGTAAAGGGAGGTTTTTGCATAAAATCAAAACACACTGCATGAACATCATCCCTATTTTTTGCAAATTTCAGTGGATCTCTTCAATCTTTTTGTAAAAATTTTACATGCTCTCCTTTTATGGAATCATTAACTCCACTGCAGATGTTTCTTTGCACTATCAGTCAGATTTGTAGATTTAATTTTAGTATTAAGATTTTCGCATGTAGAACACACATCAACTTGTGGCCCTACCGAATCGGTATCCATATTTTTCTTTGTAGTAATTAAGGAAGTATTCATATTTAATTGTTTTTGCTAAGATCAGGATGTTTTTCAATGAACATATCATGCATAATTTTGCATGTAAGGCCAGCCTCTAGGTAAGTTACTTCGATGGATGAGTAATGAGAGGTTTTTTTTGGATATGATTCGATATGCTCATTCAACTTAATTAAAACTTCATTTGGAATTTTTGAATGATTACCATGTCTACCTCTCATATCCATAGGCTGCTCTCCTTTGGTTAAAATAGATGTCAAACGAAAAACAACCTTGCTAGTTACTGCATGTAAGCTTAAGTAAGACTTAAGGACGGTCTGCCTCTTATCAGTTTCCTTATCTGAAAGTAACCTAGTGAAACACAGAGCGGTATGTTTTAACAAGCGTTGTGTACAGGTTAACGTTTGTTAATGTGACTTGTTGTCTGAGTACTACTGTTTTTTGTGGTGTTGTAAAGAGTGTAAAGTGCGTTGTTTTTTCGAATAATAGTTATCATGTCGGATAAATGTGGAGTTTGCGTTAAAAAAGTTGTGGCAAATAGTCTGAAAGTACAAGGCGTTGATTGCAAAAACAGATTTCATGGAGCTTGTGCAGGGATGTCAAAGGATGATATTGATTTTATTCAGAAGGAAAATCAAATCTGGAGATGTACACAATGCAGTAGGCTTCGTAGAACAAGTATGCAAGTGGAATCCGAGCTGGAGAAGAGTTCACCAGACATAAGTGACGTCATGAAGCTACTACAAGAGATGAGACAAGAAAACAAAGATCAAAACTAAAAAACTTGAACTTGAAACTTGGAAAATCCATCGAACTCTGCCATCAAACTATCTCCGAGTTAAGAAAAAACTGTGGATTCACAGGTCTGAGGCTTTGAACAGATATAAAGACTTGTATGAACTACTTTTGTTCGAACATAAAAGGCTGCAAATTAAAATTGTTTGACTTTAATACAATCAGAAATCCATGGGGTTCCTGAGAAAGAAAATGAAAATGTTTTCAGTCTAGTTCAACAAGTCGGAAACAGTCTAAACATACAAGTAAAGGAAGAGATGGTGGATGTCTGTCACAGACTTGGAGGGAAAAGTGGCGAAAGACCCCGAGGCATCGTTAGTGAGGTTTACAAGAAAAACAGTCAAGGAAGAGTTTCTACAAAAAAGGAGAGGTCCAAGGAGAAATCTGAATACGTCTGACATTGGTTTTCCCAAGCCCAGCAAAGTGTCATCTATATAAATGAGAGCCTTACTCCTACAAGACGGCGGATAATTCAACGAAAGTACGATCGATCAAGAAAGAAAAAGGATTCACGTTCGTCTGGATACGGAACGGCAAGATCCTGGTCCGACCATCAGAAGGTGACAAGGTGTCAGCAGTGAGCAACTGGAACGACGTGGAGAAGCTGAGGAAGCTGCCGGCAGCAAACAGGCTCGCCTCAAGCTCCAAGGTAACTAACTCCTCACAGACAACAGTACAAACAGTTCATCATGTTCACCTAAATGAATAGTTTAAAAGAAACAAGTTTTAAAAAATAGTTTGTTTACTACTATTGATAGTTCAGATTTAATAATAGTACATCAAAACATCCGTAGTTTAAGGTCTAAATTTTGACGATTTTTTAGTGTTTCTTGAAAGTTTGAAAAGAAAGCCTGACATTATTGTACTAACATTGGATAATTAAAATTGTACTAACTAAAATTTGGATAAGTGACCAGTGAGGATGGGTCAGTACAATTTGCCTACTTTCTTGTTAAATGTTCAATGTAATAATAAGTACCGTGCGGGGGGCGTGGCGGTTTTTGTATCCGACCAATTGAATTGTGTACGTCAGGTTAAAACAACAATGGCGACGGCAGATGTCGTACACCTTCACTTCAAACTTGAACGGGGCATAGCTGTTGATCTTTTAGCAGTTTACAGATTACAGGCGTTCTCAATCAATATGTTTAATGACGAATTTCAAAACAACACTAAGCGGTATAAAATCTGCAAATTTCATAGTGAAAGGGGATTTAAATATTAATTTGTTGGATACATCTATTAGAAGTGTAGAGGACTATTTAATTTTTAATGGCAAGTCATGGACTCAACTCACTTGTCAATGAACCCACAAGGATAAATAATCATTCAGAAACCCTGTATAGACCATGTTTTTTGTAGAAGTAAGTTTGATAGCTCTGTTAAGTACACAGCAGAAGTTTTGAAGATAAATATAACCGATCATTGGATGACAGTTTTGGGTTTAAATATTAAAAATAATTGTACATCACGTATAACAAAAAACTGTTTTGAACATCGTTTTCAGTAAAATTTATAATTTACACTTTAAATTACCTTGTTAAGCCAAGGAAAACTGGTTGGGAAACTATAACAAACTGTACTTTCAATAGTCCCGATGCCATATTGAAATGTTCCTGATATTTAAGAATTCAAAGTTTATGGTTTCAAGAGTCTCTACGAATTGTGTAAACAGTTAGTAATAAGTTTTTTTAAAAACCTGGATTCAATGCAAGTATTGTAAAAGCCGTTTTAAAGGAAAAAAATCAATTTGTACCAAAAAAGTTGCTACAGCGGGCCTAATGATGTGAATTTAAAGAAATAGGTACAAGGGATTAATTAAACAACAGTTTAAAAAAACCAAATAATAAAGCGCGACTAAACAATTGCAATTCACATGTTATAGAGTCAAATAAAAAAACCAATACAAAAAAAACAGTGGAAAAAACTATAAATAAAGGAATCTAGTAGGGGATAAAGTTCATAAAGCTCCAGGGTGTAATTCCCTGGTGAAAAAACCACAATGATATTACAACTTCAAAACCGCAAAGACGAGGTGTTGTCCAAACATTTTGAAATAATTTTCTTTTGTTCAATTGCAGTATGCAGTAGACCTGATGACAAACATATAGAAGCAGAAAAACACCAATCGCCACTCGTATGAAATAGTTGTCAACCAAAAATATCTTCCATACTTGTGGCAATAAAAAAGCCTCCCATCGAACAACACAAATCGATGTTTTTTGTATCCGGACTAATTAACCAAAGAAATAAGCAATATACATAAATAATCTTTGTAAAAAATAAACAAAGCTCCTGGTTTTGATAATATTACAACCTGTTATCATTAAGGAAATGATCCGAATCAACTTACAGAAGTGCTAGTTTATTTGATTAAATCTCTAGATAAACTTGTTCGACAGGAGGAGAGTTCCGCAATAAACAAAATTTTTTCTAAAACATGCGGTAGTCACAATCCACTCTTCGAAAAAAAATGACAGATTCAGATCCCTGGCAACTTATCGACCTATTTGCGTTATACATTTCAATATTTTCTAAAATACTCGAAAAAAGTTGGTTAAGGTTGAGGCTAGGTTGAATTTTCTTACAAAACAATAGTTTTTTATAGTAAAAAAACAGTATGGGGTTCCAAAGTAGTAAAGTTAAATACCAAGTGACGTGCCTTATTGTTAGACTTTCATGTCTCAGGTCCGTACACAGGCCAATGAATGAAGGAAAAAGTGGTTGCGCTGGACTATTTTGTCGGACGTCATGAAGGGCGTATCGATACAGTGGAATCATCGAATGTACTTTGTTTAAATAGAAAATGCATTGACGCAGTGGCATCAGGGGAATTTTGCTTTGGCAATGGTTTTTGTTCTTATTTGACAGATAGAACCCAAGTTAAACTAGAGCTAATAAAACTTTTCAGTGAAGTAGGTAATAACTAAGTTATAGGGATAACCCCAAGGATCAGTTTTGTCTGGCCCTCTATTTTCTAATTTTATATTAATTAATCTATGTGCAAATGGTAAATTTTAAAGGGCAAGTATCTTGTGGTAGCATTTTGGCGGATGATACCTTGCTTTATTTTATAAAAGCAGGACGGACCTCACTAGCACAAGTACTAACTGAGTATGGCAGGCAATGATGTAAATGCTTTTAAGATGGTAGGTTGTTTTCCTAATAATTTCATGTTTTAATCGAGCACCTAAAATCCAAGAATTATCTTATTATTTAAACTTATGTAGATAAAGTATCCTTTATATTTTCACCTGTTTAAATACACTTGTTTTTGGGAGGTTGTCAATTCTAATAATAATATAGTGTGTAATTGGTCTCAAACTTAGGAACAGGTTTGATAGTATTAAGTATCTTTGCGATGTAGCTGGTAGATTTCTAAAGTTGGAATTGGAGATTCTCCAATATAGCTGAAGTTAAGGTCTACATTAACTAGTGAAGGTATGTATAGACATTTTTTATTCTCTTTAGAACGGTTATGCTATACAGGATTGCTTTACAACAAGTTTATTTTTGGCCTTTATTAAAATTCTAATAAATTGAATACGGTTTAGAAATTATGGGGAGGAACTTATATTACAACCCTCAAACCCACAATTGTTACTTCTTTCCTGCAAAAACATTTCAATAAGAATAATAAAATTTAAAAATAAAAATGGAGAGGGTTCAGCTCCCAAATTTTTTTAGAGATATTAAAATGTAGTTGACGCGATAAAAAATCATGTATATCTATATAAAGTATTAAAATACAATTTTATAATCAAAAGCAGCAGTTTTTACAATGCAAATTTCACCATTATAGTCAGAGGAAGAATAAACCGTTCAAGTTCCGAGACCCCATCTAAAACCTTGTTTAAAGAAATTCTATCTTTTTTTAGGACCAAAAGTTTTTTAAATATGTTTACCAGAATATTTAAAGAAAATGTTTTTAAAATCCAAAATTTCAAAATAAGTTTTGTTAAAATGCTTCGGTGCATGTATTGTGTTATTGGGAAGAAGATGTAGACAGGTTTTACAACCACCTATAGGTTATGATCATTACACTTTTAAATTGTAACTTTATATTATCAATTGTACTTGAACATCTGATCAAACATTTCACATATATTTTCTCGATTTATGTTACTCTATTTTTAGAAGTTAATCTAGTTATAGTATGTTTTAGAGTGTATCAATTACGAGGATCTGGTAGGGCAGTCCTTTTTTTTCGAGTTGCTGTTTCTTTATGTGTACTAGTGTAATTCCCGAAAACAAGGGTATTTTGTTACCTCGGGGCTTTATTGTTGATTTTAGTTTAAGAATCTACTGTATGTAAAATGTACAACTGACCAACAATAAAGAAATTTTTCATTTCAATTTCATTCATTACACTTACCGGCAACACTTCAAGACTTTTTACCATTCAACTACGGTTGTTATATTTATAAAAGATGAGGAAAAATAAAGCTGTTTTGAAATGTGGGACTAAATAGAGATCTGTGCCTTTGAACAACACACAGCGGTCAATCCAAACCTATCAAATAAGTGTCCCGTTCAATTTCTTCAGGCCTACCCAACTGTTAAACCGTACTAACATATTTTAAAGTTTTTGTTCCTCAGGTAAAATTAGAGGTAAACATTTGTTCCTAACAAGTCACATTCAGGTTTCCTGTAGTCTTTTTTTGTTCAACTAATACTTCCAGATGTTGTTACAAACTCATCTCCTTTCAGCCTAGCAACTTTCCATTTTACTTTACAGCATTTCCTACCGCCTCTCCTTTTTCTTAGCAGGAGGCTTTCCTCATTCATTTTTCCTGATGCTTCAGACAATAGTTTTTTTGATCATCAAAATGATTAGAACTCACTTAACTTACAGGGGTTAATTAGCACAATTACTGAAAAATTAAATAGTGTTAAATACTCTCATAAACCTTAACAAACTTTAACTTAACTTACAGGTTAGTGTATTAGCAATAATTAAAACCAATAATTACACACAATGCACTCCTACTGGCCACAAACAACGAACTACTCCTCACTGAGGTTAAAAAAGGAAAACATTTTCCTGGTAATGTTTTACTTTCTTAATCTCAGTCTAGAATTCAATCATGGGTTGGCCATGGGCTACTAAAATATAAAGGAATGTTTTCTTTATTTAATTCTCATTAGAAGCATTTAGGTCTGAAAAACAAAATGGCTATTTTCAACTCAATTTGTCATAAAAACTGGAATGTTTTCCCTTTTTAAAATCACACCCAACTCAGCCCGCTTCAAATGTTAAATTCTCTTAAAACGAGTTTATATAATCATATGTTTTGTTTTATTCCTGCCCATTTCGATTCATCATATGTATATTTTAGGTCCCCACCAGTTTAAATACGTTTACGTTGTTCCTTTAATAATTTATGAATTCAGTCCTGAATTTGCGCAAAAATACACGATATATTTATTTGTATGATAACCCTAAAAGTATAATCATATACTCAAAATTTTGGAGCTACTGATAGATGTATTTTATATTAATAGATTGTATTTATCATAGTCTAATTTTAACCAAAATAAAAAATAAAATTAACGTTTGTTCGTA
>NW_025784023.1:0-25675 GCF_021130785.1 Homalodisca vitripennis
TGTATAATACATTTTATATACTATACTAACCAATTTGTATTGCCTATCTGTTATAATTTGGCCTCTATTATGGAAGAAATGAGACTAGAGATAACGCAAAGAAAACGAAAAAAAAAAAAAGACATTAATTGCATATTAAACGTATTTACGAAACAAAATAAAGGAAACTGAGATTTCACTTCCACCTTGTGGATCAAAAAGATGGAGGTAATATTGAGTTGAAATTTTGATTTCTTTATATAGGTCAGTAAGCAACATTTTTGAATACTTTCCTGGCACGTGGTTATTCACAAATCCTGAATACAGAAAAACATACCAGAATATATAAAGTAGCACATATATTTAAATTCACTGTTTTAAAAACACGTTAATTTTAATTAAGGTAATTAATCTAAATGAGATTTGAAGGTTTTTTTTTTCAACTATAGATTATGAACGGTGGTTTATGATTACATAGCAAGTGTCCGAATGATTATGAATTAGTAAATATGAAAAAATTAAATGATATGCATATATGTAGTAACTTTCCGCTTTTTATAATAATTATTATATAATCATACATGGAGTATAATGGGTTTAGCGTTCATGGTAACTATTTTAATTTCCATCATTCTTATAAACTGTTAAGCCAATATTTTGGTGGCTAGGTCCTGCTATTAACAGACCTACATTCACTATTAATCCCTATGGATCTTATTTTGTAAATTGCTTTAGCTGAATAATTTTAAGCTCTGCAGCAAAAAGACAAAAATTAAATTGTTCAAGTATAAATAAATTATTAACCATTATTTTAGTAACAAGAACTAAAAATATACATCCATTGCATATAATTCTAAATTACTTTCAACAGCTTTCACGATCGCTTACTCAGATATTGTAGGAATCGATTTCGTAATTATTAAATATAGTTGAATATTTATATTATGGTATAAGTTCTAGCAGCAGAACTAAACTTACATCATATTTATCATCTAAATAACTAAATAGTAATAACCAGCAAAATAAACCAATATTAGTATTGAGTACAAAAATATAAAAATTAATATTTTATTCTCAAATTAATTAGATGAAAATTCTTTCGGTCGGTCCCATGAAATTTTTTAGTAGGTGATTAAGTTTTTATATTGTTTACATGAATTATTTTATATATCTTTGTTCTCAAAATTTTCTGTCAATTAGAATACATACGTTAATGAATTGGCATTATAGGAGGAAACAAAGCTCTTTGAAAAAAGTAAAATGTTCTTACTTTTTTATATTTGAAAGTTTCGTCTATCCTGCCATGGGTTATTAACCATAGAAGTCTCAAGCAACTCCTTGATACTCAAGTTTAAGAAAGCAACACAGTTATAAACATTTTATAACAACGTAAACCTCTCATTTGATTAAAAATTATACTGCATAAACATATCCATAAATAATTTGTATATAAATATAGATATGCTTCGAAGGAAGATTGGAAACAAAACATCTTGGGAAGAAAGTCTATTGGACATACATTTTGTAAATTACAGTACTAGTACAAAATGTATTTATTTATGATACCTCTTTTCCACAGATTGCACACTAACTTAAACGTAAAAGAAGTTACTCCAGAGGAAACTTTTAAAAAGCCAACTACTGTATTGTAATGTGGGATCTATCATATTCAGCTAGGAAGGGTTCGTTTATAATTTTGCTTATAATTTTTTCCAATTATTGGTGCCTCGCAACGCATCGTATTCTGTAACAAACACGTTAAAAATATAAAATTTGTAGCAATTAAAAAACTTTTAAGAACAATAATTCACGATAATTTCATTAGAATTAAAATCAACTAGATAAAAGTAAATTTAGTTTCTTACTATAAATGCGCATATTTTCAAAGCATAAAGTTTCAGAGAAATTTTCTCCGTAGTGTTTCTATGAAGATATCCTACTATTAAAAAAGATACTTTAGGAGGCCTAAGCTAAGAGATCTGAAACTTCCAGATCGAAGCTGTGGTAGAAGACTGGTGTGACAATCAGTATCATCAATATACTTACCTCTTTTCTCCTTGAAAATTGCTAGAGATATCTCTCCTACCTGGTAAATAAATCCCATGACCTCCTTTAAATTTATAATCTTTTGAATATTTTCAAGAACAACTTTGTTGAAGGGAAAATAACTTAAGAATATATATATATATATAAAAATTTATATATTATATAAATATACCGTGGTGTAATGGCAGCACTATTCACCTGCAAGTGAGAGATCCGGGTTCAAGTCCCGGTGGAGCAAGTCTTTTTTGTGATTCATATATTTTTGAAAAAATTATAATTAGGCTCTTTACAATTTATAAAAATTTGATTAATGTGAATAAAGGCGTTTTACAGGTATTTGGCCTTCCGATCATATGTTAGTTTGGTTATTTAAATGCATATGTGACAGATACGGCCAAATACAATATAATTGTATTGTAAGAAGTAAGGGCTATGTGGTTTAATGGTAGCACATTCACCCGGCAAGTGAGAGATCCAGGTTCGAGTCCCGTTGGAGCAAGTACTTGTTGTGATTCAATGTTTATAGAAAAAAATTATAATTATATTAATTATATATATAAACTAATCTTTCTTAAATCTCTTAATTAATTGTTCTCGTACATAAATGAGAAGTATTTACTGTGATTCAGATGAAATTCCATAACTTGATCTATTGCTATAATTCGGATTATAGTTCAAGATTGGGCAGTCTCTAACATCAATAATGGCCTTGAGGATGTTTACGGAGAATATGTATATATATACAGTGTTTTTTGTACGGTGTAAAATAATACCTATTCTTTCAAAGGTATTTTCATTTACACTGTCGCATAAATTAGTAAACGATACGAGTTGCCTACACAGACTCGGCGATGTGGCAGTTTTTGTGTCCAGGAAGCCATCTTGAGGCCTCAATTAACTTTGCCTTTGTTGGCGTGAGAGGCGGAGGGGAGTTGTCTTCTACCTGGAGATAATATTCCATTATTTTCTAGTGTGCCTTTACTTTAGTTTAGTTTAGTTGGAAATTGGATAATTAGGTTTAATAAAAATATGTTTATTATGGCACAAGTATTATGTAAATACAAGTATATTGGCACTGGTTATAAAAATTTATAATGGAAATATATGTATCAAGTTTAATGTAAAGAATAAAATTATTATATAAATGTACACGAATTATTTTCCGTGTACATGAACTCTCCATAGAGAATTAACTATTTTTCAGATAATTACGACGTATTTTAAGTCAAAATAAATAAATTGCAAACCTGTATAAGCAACAGGTGTAAATTGTTTAAAAATAAACTCTCTGTATATGTTTAAGTAACCGTTGTTAAAACGCGTGAAAATTAATCTGATCACGAGATTCTCGAAGTTATTGCAAAAGAAAAGAATCTGAGTGAGCTGTAGAAAAATCCACTAGAAACACTAAGGACTTGGCGCTTGTGTTTTAAGGAGCAGCTAGTGATATATTTTGCTGCAAAGGACACAGTCATAAAATTGGCTTCTTGGTGAATACTGTATGTGTATTCAGCTCTATTATACAATTAAACCCACTTTATAGAAAACAAGTATTTATAGATATTTTATTAAAAAACTTAAATGTGTTTCCACAAAGACTACGTAGGAGTAGACCACCACCACGTAACAGGCTTCCCTTGGGGGTGCCGTGCAAATGTTAAAATCTACAGCTCACGTCATTCTCGTGATGTCCTGCGGTTGGACAGAAAGTGGATAGTCATAAAGAAGTTTTGAACATCTCCTCCAGCAAGCAAAAGCGAAACTGGGTCAGACTTCAGTAACACTCAGCCAAATTCCCATGGCTGAAATGCACCGACATAGTTCTTGTCTCTGGAGGAAAGGCCCATAAAAAATGTAAAGTCGACAGATATTGCCTTGTACCGTATGACGATAACACATGGGGGTGGTGACTTCTGAGGTCGTAGTAATAAATACTAGAAATACAAAGTTTACTTATAAGTTCAGTTTAATTACGAAAACTTAAAAAGCACCCACTTTTAGATGGTAAAGGAAAAGTTATGTAATGCCAACGTTGCTGCCAATTAGAATATAATAACTAAAAAGTATATCTTCTAGGTGGGCCTAAGATATCCAATGTTCTATTGAATTATGCGTACGACGTATTACATTACAAAACAATAATATTTCACTTCCCTTCGCAAATAGGTAGACCTCATAACCCCGGGTGTCGGCGTCTTGGCACGAGACAATTGAAGCTGTAGTCTAAGAACGGTTATTTTCTTGAAGAGGAGTAGAAGTTAGGAAGTGGTAGCCATCTATTCAAACAACACGTGAGATACATCAGCTACGTAAACTCGCCTAAAACAAATTCGTGACGGTATTAGCCATTTAATGATACAAATTACTATTTACAACAACGTGCTCGTCGCCATAAGGACGACGCCACAACCTTTATCTATCTCCATCAAGCAAATAAAAGATCTTCAAAGGTAAGTTACTTTACTATTCACATCTTTACTTTACGTTACATTCATTTTAATACGTTTGGCATCAAAGGGCTAATTTAATAATACGAAAAGATAAATTTTACTTACGGACAAAGCGCGCAAGGTCTGATCGGTTACGTAGTTGGGCTGCTACAAAGGGTTAGAAGAAAAAATTCATACGCGTGCCAATTAGGTAGTTACTCCGCCCAATAATTTAGTTCCGGAACATTGGATGTAAAATAATATTATATTATACTGGCTGATTAGGTTGCGAAATTTACATTGTATGAAATTTAATTAACTAATTTACGGTACAGAATATCCCCCCTGTTTGATTTCGCAACCTAATTAGTCGCTTTACTTTAAACATATTCTAAATAACAAACATAATTCAACCTTTCATTCATTACATAAATTCAAATTCAACCATAACAATACGATAGCGCGGGGTTTCAAAAGTTTCCTATGAAATCCGCTAGATCGCATGCCAATGCAGTTCTATGACTGCTCGCTTAGGACCAAAAATAGAAAATCAATTTAGGCAAACTATTTTCATGCAGTGCACGTTGCAGCGTTTTAGAATTTGCGGGTCGTTGCAAGAATAAGGGCATTTAAGGCGATTAAATCGTAAACAAGTGTAGTGTAGTGTTTTGTTATATAGGCGCCACATTCATACTTCTTTTTGCATTCATACCAGTGTTTTGTGTATAGTGTTTTTGCCATTAAATACCCTGAGACTTGCGGACAAGTTACCAATATGGATCGAATACTTTGGAATGAAACGTCCCCTCACGAGAAGCTAAGTCTCACATTTCTTATTAATACTGCATCACTCTTTATATATATTTACATACAACATCCTATACATCTTACATCTACATGAATTTTAACACTTCAAATATATCTACAAAATTCAACATTTCGGCATACATACAAAACACAGACAATTTTTTCATATTTGATTCCCTCATTACAAACAGTCAGGATCAACTTTTGTCTCATTTCTTTATACTAAGTCTATTTACAAATTCTTTTTCTATATTTTATTTCCATTGACACATTCGTTAAGAATTCACCAAACATTAAACTTCCTGGATTTTTATCTTATCTTTTAAATTTGGCAGCAAGTAGTTCCTTAAGCTAGGGATGCTACAATTTTTTTTTTCAGAACAGGTCTTAATTTAATTTTAAATCTACAATATGAGACCTTTTTTACATTCAAAACATTTTCAGTGTGTTGTACAATACAAGTTACAGGGCTTAAAAAATATAAAATTCTATAAATTCCTATATATTTTGGTGCTAATTTTGCACAAAAACTTTTCTACCTTATTGCTTAAATAGTGGGTTCTAATCCATACTAAGGAATGCAACTTAAAGGGATGTTTTAACATTTTGCTCTGAGTACTTTTGTCTATTACTGTTATGTGCTATACTCCTTTTTACATTCACCACAGCTCTCTTTAAATTGTTTACAATAGTTTTCCTTGGACAAATTCTCACCAATTAGATCATTTAGCTTCCATAAATTAGATAAAGCATTATTACAGTAATGATTAAACATTAAATCAAAGGCAGAGCAAAACCTGTGCTTTCATTATGGGCGGTGTTTAAACTTAATTGTATATAGCCTAGGTCATTATCCCAATTACTATGACAGTTGTGATAGAAACTACGTAATAATGTAGATATGTTTCTAATATGCCTTTCTGATTGATTTCCATTAGCCCTGTAAGGCGCTAGTCTACGGTGTTCAATAAAATTCTTAAATAAGAACTTCTTAAAATACAGTGATGTAAAATATGCGGCATTGTCTGACACTATTATTTTAGGTACAGAAAAGTTGTTAAAAATTATGCGGTCTAATTTATTACATATTTCAGCACTCTTACATTCCCTCAAAGGGATTAGCCATAGAAATTTACTGCGGCATCTACAACTACAAGTAAATATACATTGCTGTTTCTAGTTCTCACTAAGGGACCTAAAAGATCTATGAATAAACAATCCATATTGTTCTTAAATGGCACAGATACTAATTCGCCTTCCATATTTTCTTTGGCACACTTTACTCATTTTACAAACATTACATTCTTTCACTTTAGCCTTTATAATTTCGTCTAAATCAGGTCAATAAAAATACTGATTAATTTTTCTTTGCGTTCTAGCAATGCCTAAATGACCTCCTATTAAAGAACTGTGGAAGAATTCATATACTAAATCAACTAACTGTATAGGCAAAAATATCTTACTTTTACTTTTTACATTCCTTTTGTACATCAGTAAATTGTTTTTTATAAAATAACATAAATTGTTACTATTGCTTTTTACAAGATTGAATGATTCGCTGAGTTTCTTTATCTTGAAGTTGATATTTTTTTAAATCTTTAAACGCTAATGGCAAATCATTAATTAACAACCACAAATTATCCTTGTTATTGCACTTATTATTTATCTGCATTTTAGGCTTTACATTAGATGTTCGTTTACATGTTTGCCTTCGGGAGGAGTTTGAATGGCAGAAGGAAATCGATAATCTATTTTTAATCCTGGTCTGGAACGTTTCCGGCAGTCACTGGGGCTCGGATCAGCTGTTCCCGTCGACTCGCCCTCAAACATACGTGATAGGGCATCTGCCAGCGCATTATCGGTGGAACTTTTAAATTCCACCTCAAATGGCAAATTCAAAATCCTCTCGATCCACCGGGCAAGTCTTCCTACCTTCCTTTTGTGATTGAGGACATAGGATAAAGCTTGGTTATCATTATTAATTTAAAGGTTCTTACTTCTAAAAATTCGTGCCATTTTTCTATGCAAATTAGTGCACTCAAAGCTTCTTTTTCATAAACAGTATATTTTAATTCGGCATCAGTAAATTTCCTAGAGTAATAGGCTATCGGCATTAATTCATTTTGGTTGTTTTCCCGTAATAAACAACCACCTGCGGCTATTCCACTAGCATCTGTCATCACTACAAATTGTTTTGAAAAATCGGCTAACTGGAGTACAGGAGGATTCATTATAGCTTCTTTTAACTTTACAAACGAATCTTGACATTCACTTGTCCAAACAAATTTAGCGTGTTTTCCTTCTTAAACGATTTAAAGGATTACATAAATCGGCATAATTATTTATAAATTTTGAAAAGAAATTAGTCATACCTAAAAACTGTGAAATTTGTTTGGCGTTCTTAGGCGGCATAAATTCTCTTATACTCCTTGTTCGCTCGGGATCTATAGTTACTGTAATTATTTTTTATTAAGTTCCCCAAAAAGGAGATTTCCTCAAAACAAAACTTTGCTTTCTCTAGGTTTGCCGTTTAAGCCATGTTTGCTTAGTCTATTTACAATCTCTCTGACATGTACTAAATGCGAATCAAGGTCTTTACTGTACACTAAGATATCATCACAAAAATTTATCACATATTTAAATTTTTATATTGTCCTAGGACTTTATCCAGATAGGCGGACAATACAGCACTACCAACATGTAAACCAAAGGGTACTCGTTTAAATTTATATTTACCAAATATAGTGCTAAATGAGGTAAGATCTTGACTATCAGGTGATAATGGACATTGCAAAAAACTTTTTCTTAAATCTATTATTGAAAAATATTTTGCTCCACTAAGATGTTGATAATAATTATTTAAATCACCAATGGGAAAATCAATTTTCTGTAACTTTTTATTTAATTCGGTATAATTGACTACAAGTCTGTCCTTTTTGGTTAAAAAGGCTGGACTGGAGTAGGCTGAAGTACTGGTTCAATTATTCCTTGGTCCAACCAATCCTGTATTATTGTTTTCATCTTATTTACAGTAGGAGGGCTCATAAAATAAGGCCTAATATTTACAGGTGTGGGGTCATTTAGAACTAATCTCACTTCCAAATCTAGAGCCTCTCCTAATTTTGGAGTAAAAACATTTGGAAAATCCCCTATAAGGTTTTGTATCTCAGCCTCAGCTCTAGTGCACCCTATTTTTACATCAATTCTGTTTACTTTCATGTTCAAAAGGCTGTTGTCTGACAATAGTTATTTTCTCATTACAATTGAATTTAAAATAACATGAATCTCCATCAAGATCTAAAATTAATCTGCTATTAGATATAAATGGGTTTCCCAATATAATGTCCCATTTTAAATTATCCAATACAATAAACTTTACTTTCCAACAAAATTTAGAAATTTTTATCTTAGCATAACAGTAACCAAAACATTTTATTTCAGTGTTATTTTGCAGCAAACATTCTATCATTTGACTTCAATTAATTTAAAAGAAAAACATTTTTTATTCAACAATAGGGCCTATCATAAAAATTCTTTACTAATTAATATCTCTTGTAGCAACCAGTATCTAATAAGCAGTTTGTTTTTTTATTACATTTTTACCCACTATAGCTTCAATTAAAAGGCATATTTGTTACAACTGTCTAAACCATTTAGTCTTAAATTAGGTTTTTCCTATAGTGTTAATTTACTCCAATTTTTAATTACCTTAAACCATAAGACTTACTCAAAGAAATAGTGTTTTTTCTTTTTCTTACTGTATTACTATTTTATAAAATTATTATTCTATAAAACTTTATGAAACCGAGGGAGGGATATTTTTTAGGTGTTGTGTGTTATATTAACCACTCCCCTATCGACTAGTTTTTTTGGATTCCTAAAACAATTTTATTGCTAAGTGACCCAGGCCTATTACAATTGAAACATTAACTTTGGGTTTTTGGACAGTAGGCCTACTTTTTTTCTAAGTTCACAACATGTGGGTGGATACATGTTTGTTAACATATGTCTTACTTAAATTGAGTGGCCTTAAGTTTATCATTAAAAGGGTATTATATTGATATACTAGCTATACACACATTTTTATTTCCCAAATCTGGGGGAAGAACAAATGGGATTTGGTTTTCGAAAAACTTAACTATATTTCATCATCTGTAGGCTTTAATACCTCTTTTTTGATACAAAGTTACCAAGTCCTGTTCACTTTGATGTTACATCAATTAAAACTTGACTGAGCTCTTTGATTGTCATAGATGTTATTCATACAGTGGCTCATCAAACCTTTGTGGCCTATAAACTAAATCTAGGTCTCAGTTCTTTCAAATTAGGCCTACAGGGATTTATTAAAAGCACTAATTAATTCCCTTGTTGTAGATAAGTTGACAGTTTGGTATGACAGACTTACAGCTGTATTGATTTTGGCCTAAAAAGTGGACCTTTTGCATAAACATGGTATACAAATAGCTAAAATTTCCAATTTTCTGATAGGCTAGTTATCACATTTTAGTTTTTATACAAAGTTTTTCATATAAAGTTTATTAGCTCAGGTTAACTACTTTTTTTGTTTTTTTAAGCCAGTTTGTTACTTGTAAAATTTGTGTAAATAACATTCTACAGGGTTCTTGTTTTAACTTTATTAAAACATATTTAAACCAGACATAGGTTGACTAATACAATCAAGTTTTTATGTGCATTTATAAATAGGGCATTATAAAGGCAAAAGTGGGGGTACTTTACTGCAGGTATGCTGTCGATATTGTTTTGGTGGTTGTTACAGAAATAGGGCCTAATTTTTTCTTCTTTCACTGTCTGTTTTTTTTCCATAGCCTCATCTTGTTTCTAATGATTTCATTATAAATTGGCTTTCTAACACTTTAAGCTGTTCTAGGTTACACTGTAGGTAGCAAGTTTTTAGACTAACTGTTTTTGTTCAACATTTAACTAGCGCTATACACTTTAAAGCATGATAAAGTTTTTCACTATGTACAGTACTTAGTTTCTAGCTGGGTTGTTCCTAAAAATAAACGGTTTATTTAAAATGTTTACACTTTTCTTGGAATTTTGGGTGATATTCTAAAGGTGAACTAGCACTGTTTCCAAATTTCACTGCACACCATGTATCCTAATAATATCACTTTTTTTTCACTGAGAAAGTTTTTACTTTCCTGATTGTGGTCTATTTTTAATAGGCTACAAGGAAGTAGGTAAAAAATTAATTTGTTTCTCAATAACCACTGTCTTAAAGGGGGAAAAACCTTGTTCTCGAGTTCATTTACTGTACTGTCCACTATTTTAATTTAATACCTCTAGTGATATCAGCCCTCATAAAGCATTCTACATTTATGTTTCTTTAAATTAGGTTTCAAAAAAAGGTTTCAAATAATCAATGCTCGGTGAGCTTAAGGCCAGGTATGCAACGGAAAGAGTTTCAGTGAAAGCCGAAATCTTGTTTCTGATTACCGTTTAACCTATGTAAAAGCTATGTAAAGCTTTCCAATGTAAAAGCTATATCACTAAACTCAGCCAAAGTCCATAGATTAACATGTACCAATAGTTTTATAAACTAAGGGTTGCTAATGTATAAATATGGCCACGCAATATTTCAAAAATAGTTTAATCAAAGTAGTTATAATGGTTATTCGACATATCGAGCAAACATTACAGGACCAGATAGAATTGTGGTAAGCTTTGCCAATGTAGAAAGGCTCTAATTCAACCTAACTCAGCCAAATGTCCCATGAGATATAACATGCTAACCATAGTTAAACTTTAAGGGTTGCTTAATGTATAAATATGCCACGACAATATCTTCAAAAATAGTTTTGTTATAATGTATTTCGGACATATCGAGTCAAAAACTCAACACAGAAAGATAAGATTAAATAACATATTATAAGTGATATGTTTTTCATTGACGCACAGCTAATCGAGGAAGTGAAGTTCCCCATGAGTGGTACATCTGTTTTTTTAAAAATAAAAACCCCCAAAAAACTAAGTTAGGGGGGGCCTGGGGGGTAAAAGCTTCCCTAACTAAGATGAAGTGAACCAGTTATGTATGTTCTCATAGAGATTAAATGTTTATTAAAATCCAGTCATTTACATATTTGTCAAAGTGTGTCAGCGATTAATCCGGTTTAAAGTAGCGGCTATTGCCAATTAATGTGATTAAATATTCCAATATTTAGTATGACTCACTAAGTTCATGATATGATTATAACAGTTTACCACATAAAACATGTAGCTCACTAATATGCATTGTACAGCATTATGTGGTTCACTGTTAGTTTGGCGGATTAATGTTCTTCTCATTATAAATGCAAAATCAACAAGACGATTCAACCACATTCAGCGATAAGTTAGGCACTAAGCACAATATTTTTAACAATAAATAATGCTCAGGGACTATTAATAAGATAAACAAACGTAGTTTAAAAAAAAACTAGTAGAACCAGTATTATTTGTCACACTTACGGCCAGTTGTTTTTCCTTCATTAATAAAATGTCCGAAGGAATTAAAACAATTGCTTCAGTGGATTTTACCTCGGTGTTTTGAATGTTAACAATCTAATCAACTATTTTTCACTTTCTTTTAATTCAAAATGTTGAACATTCTGAACATACCTAATTTGTCATAAGACAATTTAAAACCGTAAAAACCCTTGGTGTTTTAAAATTTTTAGTTTCATTTGTTCGTTTGGTTTTTGTGTGCTATGTTTGTGTTGTTATGTTTTTAATTGTTTAAGATCTTTGAAGAATCGTTAAATGAATATGGAAGATAAGAAGCGTTACCAATATTCCCGACAACACATAGGTGTGTTTCTCTGAATAAATGAAGAGTACACGTTTCATATCGATGCTGCGGTGCTTGTATTGGATAGGAGAGCGAATTTACTGTAATCTTTTTTAGACTATTTTACAATCGATTATTCACCCAATAGTTCTGGTTTTCACATGAAAAAATAGTCTGGAAAATAATAATTATAAAAGTCGTTAAAACAGGGACGAGTATAGATGTCCCGTGCTGAGCATAATTGCTATCTCTCGCCAGCTTCGGAGTGCGGCAAGGCACATGTCTGTTTCCGCGCGACGATGGAAATCGAGAGATATAACATTCCTACAGATACTACAATATATAAGAAAATAATACCGAAATATATTATGGAATTGCGTTATCATTCTCTGTTACACTGACAGTTTTAAACAAACATATGTAAGCTTAAAGATACGCTAAATGATTGGTTGTCTTCTTCTTTTATCTTTTATATTTATCTTAATAATTAACAACCAAAATAAAATGATAGTACTATGAATTGTATTTTAACATAACATTCAAAACCATTCTAAAAACGAGGCATAACAATAAAAGACTTAGAAACAAAAAATCTGGGAAAAGTTAAGACTTTTGGGAGATAAATTCTAATCTATTTTTATTAAGTACAAAAACGATATTCAATATAACTCCACTCACCTGTTTTCTGCAGTTTCCTCTCCTAATTAACTTACAACCTTAACGTTAACACCAGGGAGGATAATTTTAAATCCAAATTAATTGAATTCTAAGTTAAGGTTACTAATTATTTCCAGCCAAGAAGACTTTTATTTCACTGCTTCTACATATTTCCCAATGATTAAATGTCCCGAAACTCATGTAACCTGTGTTCATAGTACAGTGTATTATCCAGTTCGTTATAGAAAGAAACCTGTCCCCTCTATTTAACCCATCCAGTACAATTTAGCTTTCTATATAAACCAATTTATCTAGTAACAGAAACATTTACAAAGGTTAATATAAAAAAGTACAAACACGTTATTTAAAACAAAATTCACAACTAGTTTCATGAGCATTTAAAAAAATCCATTAGGGAAGATACCTTTCGGCTAATTCGTAGAAAAAATAACTTCCAGGGGTCTATTTTTCTTTCGTCCATAGAAAACAGCAAAAACAAAAATATATTTCAGAAACAATTACAAATTGTTTTATCTTATCCACCTTCTCACTTGATTTAGCTCTAGTTTTTGCAGCAACATTTACGCAGTGTTAAGTCGTTCGTTCACGACCCATTTTTACTACTCAGTTTATATATTCAAATAGAACAACTCTGTAAGTGAACCTTATTTTTATATTAGTATTACAGTTTCAAGTGGAAAAGACCATATTGTAAAAAAGTTGTGATATCACCCACACCCTGATTTGCACTCTATAGTACTGTGCACATCCTTCATTTAAATTACGTACGAGCCTGGTAATCTCATCTGAGGAAGAAAGCTGTGGTCTGTTTTGAGTCAAGCGCTCTTACACATTATAGAAGGTTTCAGATCTTTATGACGAAGAGTGTCCATATTTTTGAAGATTTCTCTATAGGTGTTTCTATGAATAAACCTTACCACCAAAGTAAAATGGTAACCTTAAGTTAGGTCCTACGTTAAGAGGATCTGAAATTGTTTCAGATCGCTTGAATGCAAGTGGAGAGGAGACTAGAATGGGGGAATCAGTACTCTTCCTACATAGACTTATCTCACTAATCCACTCGAAAATTACTAGAGTATAAGATTCTCCAATCCAGGTTTAATAACAATCCAATAATCTTCCAAAACCTCCTGGTAATTACATGACCATCCTTCTGAAACTATGGTTTAAGAACCATTTTAATTTCCAAACAATATATTAAGAAACCAAATATCCAAGAAATTATATTTCTTCCCTATATCATATATATAATTTGGGATAAAGGAAACTAAGATGTTAGTTATCTCTTAGTTTAATGGTTCCTTTATTCAATAAAAAATCAGGAAGGTTCATTATGATTTAATCATAATTTAAAAAATGTGTAGGTTAAATTTCCATGATTTATCGGATATAGTGCAAGAATGGAAAGTCTCTAATAAACAATATAATTGGCCTCCGAGGGATGCTTGCGCTTAAATATAACACCCTAGAACCTTTCAAACTTTTGGAAATCCAACTCTCAGGACTCCTAATGTTAGGGAGAAATACTATATATTCTCTAAGATGGAGACTTTTCGAATACACTATACTAAACTTTAACAACTTTACTTTATGTTCCAACTTACCTCTATAGCAATAATTGAGTAATACAGAAAAACCCAATTACTTATAAAAAGGGATAAAACTTGGGGGTTTAAAATACCTAGGTGTTTGTATACTTCAACAATTGTTTTAATAACCAAAGATTTTTTAAATCCAATATTATTTTAGAAATTACCGATTTGAAAAGTTTTTTATTCGGATTTCAAATGTATAGTAAGGGATAGTACTGATTCATTTACCTTAAGGTATAAGTAATTTTACCCCGACCCTTATATTTCAAACTGGGCACCCTGCTGTAAAAGTTAATCATGTACAAAATTCATGTAGCGATAATATTCAGAGGCACCTGCTATTTATAATGTTATTACCACAAATCCATACGTTTAATTTAATTTGTTTTACCATTTTATATTTGTTAAAAGCATAGAGTACACTTAATAGTAAACAAAACATAACTGCTTATTTAATTATATATTTTGAATCGCTGTTAAATCACCTTTAAAAAACTCATAGTAACTTTCCCCCCATTTTTTTAACTCATAGTAAAATATACTTTTTAACTGTAACATTAGTGGCCAAATAATTTAGTTGTCTATCGCTTGGTCAGTAGTGTTAAATGTAGATATCAGCGTGACATAATGCTTTACCCTAACTTTTATTGGTAAATTTTAACAAGCTTAAGAATTTAAATCAATCGATTATACATTTCTTTCGTAACTGAAGTACCTTTTCTCAAGAAACGCTGTATATGAGTGTAATACACTTTCCCATTGATTTGGGGAAAATTAAGTATGGGAAAAATATATTACTAGGAGACTATAGTGGAACTTACACTATTTTTATGACATAATTTCATGATCACGGCTCCAAGGGAAACTCACATTGGCGTTAGGATAATTATAATTCTCTAGTAACTTAGAAGTCCTGAATACAGTTGTTAGTGTTCGATATTATAAAATATATAAGTCCAATGTCGTGTATAAATAATAAATCAAAGCATATATCGTAACAATTTACCGTGTGTTTGACTGTCCCTTGTCTTGTCAAATTAAAAACTTAGGCCACTTTTTCTTGCAACAGACATTTTTCATTTTCACTAAAATGTATTAAGTTTAGGGTTAACCAATAGGGTCTGACCCAGTACAGTCCTTGGTGTCTGTATTTCGTTAACCCTATGCGACAGTCTTTGTGTCTCAGAAGTGATTAGCTTGAGGCCCCTTCCCAATTAACTCTGGTCTGCCTTTGTCGGTGAGGTACAAGCAGAGGAAAGTTGTCTTTTACCCGGAGGATAATATTATGCCATTAATTTTTACAGGTTACTTTAAATTTAATTAAAAATATTTTATTTGTGTAGGGGAATTATTTATTAATACAAATAATTTAAAAATCTATAACAAATATAAATGTAGACAAGGTTTAAAAATATATAATTAATTTAAATATAAAAAATTTTTTTACAGTTAAGACTGAAGAGTAAAGGACCCAATAGTTTTTGTTATAACTCATTTGACATTTAAACAACAATAATTTAACTCATAATTTTTAAAAGAGAATGTAAAAGTTATTTAAAATAAGGAAACGAATATTATAAACTTTTTTTGCGTTGGGATATTTTTGTTTTGGGGTGAGGATTCAGAGATCCTTACATGCCAACCTGAGCCTTTATTGTGTGCCCCTTTGATGTTAGAGGGGTAAGGCCTATTGTTTGTGTCCCCTTAATTAGGCTAAGAAGCTATTTCCCTCGATACTAGCATCTGGTTCGTCCCCCCTGCCTGGTTGTTTATCACCGAAAAGAGCCCTTCTCCTTGCTCACCAGTCTCTTCACATTCCCAGTATATATGTATTTTTGCGAGTCTCTTCAGACTTATTGCAGAGTCCTGCCACTTCCAAGTCCTTCATTTCGTAAACCTTAGAGTGTTTAGGTGCTTTCCTGAGAGTGGCCGTGTCCAGTGGATCAAGGCAATCACTTGCCTAACCTGATCCCTGCCCAGAACCCATCAGCCATCTGGTTGAAGCCGGAAGCTAGAGTCCAGTAAGCCAGGATCTTTTGGCCGGGAGTGCTTGTCCTTGGTGACTCTGCCACCGCAAGCGGCTGTGTTTTTCCTGGACCCATTTGTTTTATACTTTGGTAAGCAGTCTGACTTGCTTAATAACCACAACTCCGGTTTCTGGGCCAAGTGTATGGCATTGCTTGCTCCGCTTTTGGCCAAGCACACGTCATGCGCATTCGTTGCCCACCTATGCCTGTATGGCCCGGTACCCAACCAAGACGTACAAAGTTGCGTGATCCAAAGCTTGCAGAGAGTTTCGAAAGCACTCCCCACAACAAGCTTGGATGAAAATGCGTGTTGGAGTCAAGAGCTTTAAGAGCTGCCTGACTATCTGACATTATGTAGATGTCCTTTCCTGGGTACCCTCTGGAGAGGACCTAGGTTGTCACATGGCCAGGATAACCATAGATTTTCCGGCTTGAAATATATGGAGCATTTCCGTCCCAAACTGCAAGCCAAAGGGCAGTTCTAGGGGATTGACTGAAACCACTCCATATCCGGTTCTGGCCCTTAATAAGCGAGCCATAACGATGTACCAGACAAAGCCCTTTCTTATTGTTGGGATTTATCTTGCGATTTCCCACTCATCTCTGGAGTAAGAAGTCAAACAGAGAATGGCTTATTGTAATGCGAACTCCGTCCTCCATTATGTCTGAGACCATTTTCGAGAATAGCGTGTTTGGGTATTAAGGCTTTCGGATGATGGTGCCCGTGGCCCGTTCTAGACGTGCCATTACCTCCCACAAGTCAGCAAACCATCAGCCGATTAAGGCTGACTTGGTCTGCGTGTCTTCAGCTTTTAATGTAGATAATCAAGAGGCGGAAGTCCTACAGCCACCTCCAGGCTCGGTGAAGGACTGTTCCCTAAATGCCTCCGGTGCGAAAGATATGTGCCAAGCCTTTGTAAGCTTGTTCAAGCTTGGCTTTTGGCAGTTTACCTGATTCACCTTTGTCCACCAGGAACTAATGAACCATAAGTGATTTGGGGCCCTTTACAACTGCTTTTGTAAAGCCATATTGCTTATATGGGGTTTTTATTGCCCTATGAGATTCCTGCAAGTCTCCCTGGACGTCATAAGCGCCCACTTTGCTTTGTGCAGGATTATTGTTAAGAATGGTCATTCCACGTAAGCTTACGGTCTAGGAGTCAGTCCTAAATATTTGACTGTCTTTGACCACTCAAGCTGTGATGGATGCGAGTTTCAGCCTGGAAAGAGGACTCTAGGTTCTTTTTTCCTAGTGGAATGGTACAACTACTGTCCTTAGAGAGGATTTTCTCTTTCAGTCCCTCTCTAAGACACCAGTTTTGTGTAACATGTTGAAGGTTGATATTCATGATATCAGCAACAAAATTTGTATATTTTTCCTTACTTGGTGTTTAGTTTTATTGTTTTGACATAAGACTGTGTATATACTTTGTTCGCTATATACAAATTATTTTTACAGTACTGTTGGGAAATTAACACGTAGTGTATAAAATTATGTGAGACCTTGTAGCTAAAATCGTTAGAAATAAATTTTCCAGGGTGGAATATTTTCTCACTGATATAAAACAGTACCAAAGTTGGAGCGTACCCCCACTGAGTACTCAAAATTGAAAAATTTTTCTTAATATAAACCCCAAATTTCTATATCTACGAGGTATTTTCGGTTCAGTTAAATTAACGTCCTTCATGATTTCGAAAAATATTTGTGAAAATTAATTATTTAAGGAATAATTATTTAGTAAGCGAATATTATAATAACTTGAAAATCAACTTGGGGTTAATTCCGCAATTAAGAGTAAAAACTATATTACATATCTTGAAAAGGGTGAATTAAAAGGTATTGATATGATTTTATTCTAACACTTGTAAAGAGCTAAATGCACAGTTTCAAATATATTTGAATTGGTTTTAGACAAAAATAAAACATAGTACCTAATTTTTTTATATTCATATGCAATATATCTAGTATATAATATAATGTTTGACGAAATTTAAAAACATTTCTTACACCCAGAAGGACTACCAACAACAAAATTACAGCAAAATCTTATAGCGACAGAGTACCGACATAGAGGATTTTCCATGCCACTTACAACATTATTGAGTTCCCTGCTGCTACAAAATTAGAAGTATGGGGACATATGACTTAATAAAAAATATTCATAGACGATTTTTCAGTAAATCTACATTAAGTACAATGAAAAACATCATAAAAAGAATGACTAACATAACCCTGGAATAATGCATAGTTTTAGGAATGTACATTAATGAGTGTACTCTGGATATGACTCATTATAAATAGTTAAATACATACTGATTATTACGATATATTAAATATTTAAAAAAATAAATATAAAA
Source organism: Homalodisca vitripennis (assembly GCF_021130785.1). Taxonomy (NCBI): domain Eukaryota; kingdom Metazoa; phylum Arthropoda; class Insecta; order Hemiptera; family Cicadellidae; genus Homalodisca; species Homalodisca vitripennis. The sequence goes on from NW_025784023.1 coordinate 18,707, forward strand.
TTCAGTTCACTGGTGATGATTGGAACAAGGTACAGTACCCTCAGGATTCAGTAGTGAACTGAAATCTCTTTGGCCCATTCCAAGCTCTCCTTAGCCATTGCCGGTGTTATTTTTTGTTTTTTTTGTTGGCCTGCATGCGCGAAGACCTTGTTCATTCAAGGTTCTTCTGATGGTCCTGGGTGAAACATTTGTGCCATTTCTCTTAACTGGTCACTAAGAACCTTACTGGTCATTTTTCTATTGACTAGTATCATGTTTTTCAACTTTCTGGCCAGCGCCACATTTTCCGATACGGCTGGATTTATAAATACCATTGATATCAAGTGTTTTCTTGATCCTACTAACTGACTTCTGTGAAATATTTAGTCTGTGTGCTATTTTCAGTTTGTGTGTAATGATGTTCTTCCAAAAGAACCTTGGCCACAGAACATTTACTTGGTGAAAGGTCCTCCTTTTTACCCATTTCCTGATAATTTTGTAAATATCCAATAAGGAAGTTAAAAGGTGGTTTCATACACTCACAAAATGACCTTAAACTTACTTTAATAATAACAGAACACACTAATAGAAAGATCTACTGAGCCTAAAACATGTTAACCACTTGAAAGATTAACTGTAACCTGATTGAGGTTATGCAGCTGGTAGATTTGTAAAGGCAGATGATAAACAAAACAGGCAGTGTTGCCACCCACCAACATAAAATTACCAAATTTTCTGCTCATACTATTCTAAAGTAATACACGAATGAGGGTACATACGGTACTTTGGGATTATACCGACCACACCAGTATGAAGAACACAAAAATATAAATTTATAGAAATAAACATGATAGAAACGAAAAAACAACTCTTTCATTACAAAATTACAAACTTACAAGCATTTCAAGGTATTGTGATCGGTATTGTTGTCGCTGTTATCTTATCTTTCTCGAGAATCCCGATTACGGCAGGCCGCGCGGCATCACATGATTTGCACTTTACATAATTGCCTTTTCCATTACAATTCAATTTATATTTCTGATCAGCTCCTCTAGAATTTGATATTTTACTGATAGGTACTACCTCGAGGGATGTTTTTCTTTCGTCGACATCAGCGCGGGGCAGCACCGTCGGTGCTGTCCGAAGCCCGCGCTGATGCCGGAGGCACTCGCATTTTGGGTTGCGGAATGTGATCAAGAATAAAAACAAGTTTTGAGTGTTTTTTCAATAAAGAGTTTAGTGTTAGTTTGGTAATGTTTGTTGTTGTTGAATTTTTGTGTTTGGAGAAATGTAGAGGTAAAACAACGGAAGTACAACAAAGCGACGCACCAGCTGAACGGGCGGTGAGACCCTGCAATCACGTTATCTACTAGACCGCTCGACTTTGACCTCTGTCTGAGGATGGGGAGGGGTTTGCGATAAGGCAATTCCTGTTTTATATTGACGAAATATTGTTCTAACGCTAATCTAGTAATCATTAAAAGCAAAATGTTGAATAACGATTCATGTCTGGGTGTGGTCGGTATAATCCCAAAGTACCGTATATACTTTAACATATAACAACATGAAATTAAATAGTTTTTTTGTAAAAATTGAGAATAAAAAACAAAAAAATATGCTTTAGTCTAATGATTTGGCCAGCACTGTACATTCAACTTAATTGTACAGTTTAACCCTCTTTTATACAAAAGATGTAATTATAAATGTTAAAACAATTGAAATGTGTTTCCACATAAACTAGGTAGCAGTAGGCCAACGTATCAGGCTTCGCTTAGGTTGCGTTCAAGCATTCAAATTTATTGCTAATTGAACTTTCGAGATGTCCTGATGTCTGATAGAAAGGTGAAAAATTACAAAACAATTTTAGGTCCGCTCTGTCAAAACATAAAGAACAGAAAATGTTACTGTCTTCAATAAAGGTCATTCAAACTGCGTGGTTAAACTGCCACATCACAGAAAACCTCTACCTATGATGTTTCACAAAATATTAATTTTAGCAGATGAAATCTTTCTCGAGATTTCTTGTAGCTAAACGTATTCTGATTTGGGCTCATTAAATTGTTTTTCAAAGCATTTTTCACATAACAAAAGTTCCCGTGAATTATGGCAGGTAATATAACACAAGAGTGTGATCAAATGAAATCAAATCTTGTTTCAGACTTTTAACACTGATTTCCATCCTTTTTCGTTTTAGTCTGTGGTAATTCTAATGGTAGGATTTAGTTTGAATAGAAATTTGTTTATTTTTTATATGGTTTTAGAGCAATGGTTTGCTATTATAACAACGTAAAAATATTCACTAACGCTCAGCTAAAGCACATTAATGAAGTTGCACCATGGTTAAACTAAGTTTTGCTACTGTATAATTGAAGTTTCATAAACAATAATAAGTGTAATAAGTGTACCTATAATAAGTGTATAGGTCAGCAAGTTTTTCAAGATATCGAGGGAACAGACAGAAAAGTAATTTAATGCTAATCGACTGATAAGCTTTAATAACGCACAGCTAATCAATGAAATTAAATTACACTCGGGTTTGATGTCAAAAACCATTATTAGTTGAAAAGCTTTCATCTAAATTTCACTGAATCAGTTGCTTGTTCCGAAAGAGACATAATAATAATTACAAAAGTATACATGTGTTTGTCGTCAAAGTTTGTCAGCGGTTAACCGGTTTGTGTGGCGGATATTAACGTATTTAAATATGTAGGTACGCAATTAACGTATTTAAATTTCAACCGTAGGGCGACTCATAAAGTTCATGCTCCGAATATACCAGTTAAATTTAAACTGTTTAGGTAATAATCACGTAAATTACTATTTTACACAGAAACACTTGTTACCGATTCTCTTGCAGCATTCGAGTAATGGAACCATTGTTTCAGTGAATTGATAGATTTGAAACTCGTGTTTCGATTGATACAAACTAATAACTTTAAGATCTTTTTAGTTTCAAAACCTGCTGTTTACATTTTGACATTAGGAGACTATCATAATTCTCGAGGATATTTAAAATGTCATCATGTATAAATATGTATTTTAAATTTCTTTTTCTGTACGTTTGTTCTTGTTTCATTCGTACGTGCTATGGTTGAAATTTTAAGTTATTATAATGAAATTTTAAAGGCTTTGCTGAGCTAGTATGCAAAATTTCAAGTATTATGTATAGCTAATTACAATCAAGAGGTCTCCTGTGAAATTATATATACCAGAAAACAAACATATATACCAGAAACACATACCATCATACAGAAGAGCAATTTTTACGTTCCTCCAGAAGACAATAGGAACGCTGTGCCAGCCTATTGAAATGGAATGAAATCAAATTATTATTAGAGGCAATATTAGCATTTAAAAGTTATCTCTACTACTTAAACCCTAAAGAAAAACTAAATTATAATTGTTTATAAACCATAATTGATCTCGCATGTAGAACTTAAATCTCATCAAATGATAAATTACATAGTGGGGCCTAAAAGGTTATCCTTAAAGAGTCTATTAAAGTATATAAAGTATATAAGTTACAGTCAAAAAATCTCTCAATTAGCCCAATTTCTGGAAAGACACACGGACACACAGAAATTTTTGAGACAAAAAACATAAAAATGAGAATACATATTCTAATAAAAGGAGACTGTGTAAATAAGGCTGTGATACCAATAGTTATATCTACATCCTGTAAAAAATATCAATCCGTGGGATGGGTGGACCTATTACACTGAACAGAGCTGCCACTACAATTCTGAAGGCCATCTTGTTCAAAATTGCAATCTTACAATTAGAACCTCCTTCTAAAATTTACCAAACTGAATGATTTATATAACTTTTATTCTTTACCAATGAAGTGAGGTAAGACTGATATTTTGATATTTATGTATATTACTTGTACTGTAAATTAAAACTAAATAACAGTCTACTTAAAAAAGTTTACAACTAATTATTCAATTAATAGAAAATGAAGAAAAAACATGTAATTACAAATAATAAGACCAATATCTTATATCTGATATTTTTATGAGCTGTCTAACGGTAACTGTTCAGCCGGAAAATTCCATTACTTACATATGTTACCGGAAAAATTATTTAAAATGGCAACTCGCCTACATTACATACTCTTAAAGGAAGGAATAAAATTAAAGGTATTTCCGCAGCTTTATCTCAAGCGGACAAACCCATTTAATTCAAGAAGGCCCAAAAAGAGACTCCTAGCAAAAAGAGAAACTAATGGCTTTACTTTTATTGTTTGTAACTTAGTAAGAGAATCGAGGTCCTATTTTACGTTATAAACTAATAAAGAAACTTAGACATTACCCCATTTTCAGTGTCTGTTTGTAGTTCTGAGTTCATGATTTCCATCTTCATTTTTGATATAAATTCCTTTTCTCTTTTTTCTAACTAATTTAAAAGTTTTGTGTGCCATCCATTCCCCAATTTATTAAATAGTTTAAAATATGGGACGATACATTTTAAGTTAATTTCTTTACGTAAAGATAAAATACAAGAAAATTAAAAAATATGTAATTCGAGCATAGTTGTTCTTAAAAACTCTAACTCGTATTTTTAAAATAGCACTGATGTGATGATACATTGACATGAAAAATTGTTTCTTTCCTCTTAAGATTTGGTCAAATTCCTCACAATTTAAAAAGAATTTTCAAGGACCAAGCCAAATAAATTAGATACAATACCATTTACACAAACACACACAACACGCATAAATATATATATATATATATATATATAATAGTATATATATTACTTTTTTGTCGATTCAATGTTTATTGAAAGTATATATATATATATATATATAAATATATTATATATATATATTATATATATATCTATATATATATATATTATATCTTCATATATAATATATATATATGTAAATCATCCAAACTTCCCTTAAAATAACCTGATTTCACGGATGGGTTTTTTGGTGAGTAAACAAAGTTCTCAACAAAAGTATTCTTGTCATAAAGAAGCTAACGAGCTCGAGAGCTCTTAGCAATGACTTCTTTCCTACACTTTAAGGAAGACGCTGATTTTATAAAGGTATGTGATATATATATATATATATATATATATATATATCTTTAATATATATATATATATATATATATAACTTAATTAATCACTTGTGGGTTGAATAGAAGAAAAAGAAAAGAACTATTTTTCACTTCTAATATTTCGGGGGATTTAATACCCCCGTCTTCAGGAAGTTTTAAATAAAAATGAATCCACAAGAACTATAACATGTAAACACAAATTAATAAAACCATAAATGTAAAACACAGTGCATAACATTATTTGACAAAGTCCAGCTGACGTGAAATTTTTTCTAAATTCAATCTTGTTGGAACAGGTTGATTTTATATAAAGGTGGAATGCAACTTGTAATTTATGGCGAAATTTTGAATGTTTTGACATTATTTAAAAAAAGTTACCTTTTAAATTTAGACCAATATGGATTTTTTGTCTTCAACATAATTTTGAGAAGTCTTGTGCTCCATGTGCTTAAATTTTTAATCTGATGTAGTTTTCCATCAGGGCATTGTGGTAGTTGGAGTATTCCCTTTTAAATTATTAAAACACACTTCAAATTTTTGTCCTTGTTTGTGTTCTAGACAATTTCTTTCCAATGGTATATCTTCATCTTTATGGAATATGTCACACCTATGCCCTGTCATACTGATTCACAAATGTTTCGATGTTTGGCCAATATATTATGTTTGGAGCAAAACTTACAATTTAAAATTTGGTATATTAATTTTTGAAATTACAGTCAATTTTGCCAATTATAGGATACGGTCATACCTTTACTGTCATCTGCTATTGAATTCTCTTGAAGAAGTCATAATTTTAACATGTTCCACATCGTGATTTTTTACATGGATCACATCCATTTTCTTGTATAGTTTGATAGAATTTGAGAAGTAGTGTGTTAACAATCTTTAGTTTTTCAAATTTGGAGGTAGTCTAAAAATTAACTCGAGGTGCATTTGAAAATAAAATTTGAAGTGTCCGGGGAACTTTTGAAGTAAATTAAATGCCAATTTTTTATAATATAATTAATTTTGTGTAGACCAGGGAAAGAATTGAAGTATTAAATTTAAGGATCTTTTGAAGAATCATAATTGAATATTTTGGACATTTCGTTTAATTAAATTTGATTTTTTGACAATTTTTTTCGGGGTAATCCAAATCATTGAAGGTTTTTAACCAATTTTATTCAATGTAGTTTAAGAAATCAGATTGGCTGCTGCATAGTTTCTTGCTCTTACTGTCAAACTTTTTGGAATAGGATTTTTTTTAAGTACTTTGGGTGACAGCTGGGAGAAATGTAGGTAAATTCATGGTGTTAGTCTCCTTTTATGTGTAAAATTTAGTTGTTGGAGAAATCCAGATTCCAATAAAAACATCTAAATCTAGAAACGTGACTTTAGATTTATGAATATATCCCATTAAAATTTTAAAGAAGACAAATCTTGAAAATCATTAAGAAATTGTGACAATGAATCGACTCGTCCATGATCCCAGATGAAAAAAACATCGTCTATACAAACTAGCCATTATCAAAGTTAATTAAGCCGTTTGTGTATCTAAAATAGTTCTTTTCAAATAATAAGCCCATAAATAGACTTGCGTAAGATTGGGCCATTCTAGTTCCCATTGCAGTACCAGAAGTTTGTATATAAATTTGGGGTTATTGAATTTAAAATTGTTCATTTGTAAGTAATCATTCTGAATAAACGTGATAATAAATTGTGTTTGTAGGTTTAGTATTATATTGGTCGTGAATTTAAAAAACTATTCTTCCTGCCTTTTACTCCATCTTTATGTGGGATGTTAGTGTAAAGGGATTTAACATCCACTGTTACTAAAATAGAGTCCATCAGGTAATGTTTGGTTGGTAGAGGATAATTGATCGATGAAATGCAATGAATTTTTTACATATGAATAGGAATAGATTTTTACATGTGGTTGCAA
>NW_025784024.1:0-24949 GCF_021130785.1 Homalodisca vitripennis
TTTTCACTTTGATTATAATTTTCTAAGGTTGAGATACATTTAACTATGTTGTCTGTCATAAACAAGGGCAAGTCAAAATCCCAATATGTTGTGTTGTTGTCCATAGTGTGTATATTAGGGTTATCTTGTTCTATATTGTTGTAAGAATTTATGGTACTTTGGGATTATACCGACCACACTAGTATGAAGAACACAAAAATAGAAATTTATAGAAACAAACATGATAGAACGAAAAAACAACTCTTCAATTACAAAATTACAAACTTACAAGCATTTCCAGGTATTGTGATCGCTGTTATCTTATCTTTCTCGAGAATCCTGATTACGGCAGGCCGCGCGGCATCACGTGATTTGCACGGTACATAATTGCCTTTCCATTACAATTCAATTTATATTTCTGATTAGCCCCTCTAGAATTTGATATTTTACTGATAGGTACTATCTCGAGGGATGTTTTTCTTTCGTCGACATCAGCGCGGGGCAGCACCGAAGGTGCTGTCAATGCCCGCGCTGATGGCCGGAGGCACTCGCATTTTGGGTGGCGGAATGTGATCAAGAATAAAAACAAGTTTTTAGTGTTTTTTTAATAAAGAGTTTTAGTTTGGTAAATGATTGTTTTTGTTGAATTTTTGTGTTTGGAGAAATGTAGAGGTAAAACACGGAAGTACAACAAAGCGATGCACCAGCTGAACGGGCGGCGAGACTGCAATCACGTTATCTACTAGACGCTCGACTTTGACCTCTGTCTGAGGATGGGGAGAGGTTTGCGATAAGACAATTCCTGTTTTATATTGACGAAATATTGTTCTACGCTAATCTAGTAATCAGTAGAAACGAAATGTGAAATAACGATTCATGTCTGGGTGTGGTCGGTATAATCCCAAAGTACCGAATTTATATACAGTGGTTGTTTCTTATGTATCCAGTATTGTGAATGAGTGCAGAGTAGATTTAGATAACTAATGCTGTTGAAAGTAGGATGGTTTTTTCTGTGACAATCTTGTATACAAGTCTATCCGTAAGCATTTGTCTTCTTAAGTTAAATGGCATGAGGGAGGATTCGATTTCTAGTGCAACAATCGGTGTAGATGTAAAAGCACCCAATGAAATTCTCATAGCCTGATTTTGTATAAAATTGAGTTTTTTCAATTCACTATAAGGTAGGTTACCATAAATGAAACAACAGTAGTCTAGTTTGGACCTTATTAAACTTTTGTATATTTGTAGGGCAAAATCTGGGTGTGCACCGTATCTACCACATGTTATTGATTTAATTATATTTAGGTTTTTTAAATACTGTTTGAATATATTGTTAATTTGGGGTTTAAAAGTAAAAGCTTTATCCACTATAATGCCTAGTATCCTTAGACTGTCTATAATGGGCACTTTTTCGTTGTGAATAAGGAAAGGCGTTCTCAATTTATTATTTCTTTTTCTGAAAATTATTATGGTATTACTTTTACTAGCATTAAATTCAAGGCCAATTCTTTCAAAGTTAGTACACATGTTATTTAGGGTGCATTGCATTATTTCATGTAATATATCATTATTCTTACTGCAAGAATATATTACAATATCATCTGCGTATTGTAAGCACTTTACATTTCTTTTAATTGTACATTGCATGTCCGCTACATAAATAGAAAATAATAGAGGACTCAACACGCTTCCTTGGGGTAAGCCCCTACATGTTTGCCTTGTAAAATTGGCTTTTGGCGTAATCATCTGTATTTGTCTATCCATCAGCCATTTCTGACAGTACGTCACAAATCTTCTTGGAATCCCAACTTTGTTCATTTTGTTTAATAATGTTGGTATATAAACTTTGCCATAGGCATTAGATATATCTAACGATGTTACAACTACGTTTTCGTTATGTGACAAAGCTATGTAGCATATAAGGTTAAGAATGTAATCGCTACAGCCTCGTTTTTTTCTAAACCCATATTGAAAACTGGGTATAATGTTGTGCTTTTCAACAAACCATTCTAGTCTGTTTTTTTACCATAGTATTAAATATTATTTTCATCATGCAAGGTATGAGTGATATTGGTCTGTATGAAGTGGGTAAATGTTTTTCTTTATTTGGTTTTAACAGGACTATTACTTTAAATGTTTTCCATACCTCTGGGATGTTACATTGTTCATTCCAGATCTTATTGTATACATTAAGTAAATATTCTAACGCTATTAAAGGCATATGTCTTAACATGCTATATGTAATTCCATCTGGTCCTGGGGCCGTATCTTTATTTTTGGAATTTATAGCTATTTGTAATTCTTTAATAGTAAAGTTCACTTCCAGATTATTATTTTGGTTTGTATTCCATTTTATGTTGGGCTTAAGTTCGGTTTCATGCGGGACATAGTCTTGTATTTTATTTTTAATAAAACTATTACATAGTTCCTCATTATATTGTATATCTGACATGTTAATAGCAAGTTTATTGTTACTTTTTAGTTTTTTAATTATTTGCCATGTATAAGAGGTGGTATTTTTTTCACTAATTAAATTACATATTTTTTGCCATGCCGTTTGTTTTGCTAATCTAATTGTTTCTCTGGTGGTATACTGGGCATATTGATATTTTTGAAAATTCAGTGGTGTCATGTTGTGTTTGAATTTAGAAAATGTTAATCTTCTGTGAGCGACAGCCCGGGAACAGTCTTCATTCCACCAAGGTTTTGGTGAGGACTCCACTCTTTATTTTAAATTTGGGAATGGCTAAATTAGCTGCATCTTCTAAAATGTTATATAAAATTTCAATACAAGGATCTTGTACATTTTCTAACACTTCTTTAAATTGTTTTTGAATAACTTCAGTATATAGTTCCCAATTGGCTTTTTTCATATTTCTTTTATTATTTGTTACCCAAGTGTAGTGGGGGTTTTCGGTTACGATAGCTGAAGTTTGAAATGTTATAAAAATTGGTAAATGGTTGCTTCCTACAGAATCTGTTCCAACTTCCCAGTTTTTGAGAAGTGCATGTAATTTAGGTGATGCAAATGTTAAGTCAATAGTCGAAGACTGTTGATTTATAGTGGGAATCGTTGTATGTAAATTGTTATTTAATAAAATAAAAGCTGAGTTTGAATATGCATTGAAGATATCATTACCCCTTTTGTTTGCCTTTTTATCACTCCAATACGGATGGTGGGCATTAAAATCCCCACATAAGACAGTGAGACCATTATCATTATTAAATATGTGGTCATTCCATAAATCGGGTGTTATCTTTTTGTCTGTAGCATATATATTAAATATTTGTATTGGATGATCATAGTTGTTGATTTTTATTACTAAAACTTGTATTACATTGTCATTGTATGAGTAGATTTTGGTAATGGATATTGATTTGTGTATTATTATAAATGCTACACCGCCATAGTTATCATTTCTACACAAGTTTGTTAGTTTATAATTTATTGTTGTCATTTAAATTGTCATTTTCGTTCATCCAGGTTTCCTTAGTGACTCCAATGTGTATGTTATTTTTATTTAAAATATTTATTAATTCAAGGAATTTTGGTTTTAAAGATCTGGCATTCCACTGTAATATTTTTAATTCATTTGGTTTTACCTGGGACATTTCTGTCAACTGTTAAACCACGAGTGGAGGTTTTACTACTAGATGGTTTCATATTTTTATCTGTTGATTTGTTTTTAGAAAGTATTTACTGGTCCATGCATGGTATTAATATTTCCACCATTTGTTTTTTTAAGGTGGCAGATAATGTTGTGCTGTTAATTTTGTAACGTATTTCAGCTAATTTTTCATGTAAGAGATTCTTAAAATGTTCTCTAATTTGAGGGTCAAGTTTGTAATTTGGCTTGTGTAAATTTTGTAGTGAAGTGGTTTTTATTGACTTTTCTTGTGTTTTATTGGTAGTTTGGGGTCTACTTATGCTACTGTGAAATTTATCGAATTGTTTTGTGTTGGAATTACTAAGTAATTTGTTGTAAGTTTGATGCGGCTGATTATTTTCAGATGTTACTTGGATTTTCATTAGAGGTGAGTATTTATTGTAATTAGGTAGGCCTGATTTGTGAGTTTGTAACGGGTCACATGGGTGTACTGAGGTTTCAGGTAGTCTAGCGAAAAAATGTTCGTCCAAGTTAGTTCTGGTTATTTGAGTGTATGATGGATTTTTATTGTACTTTGTGGGTTTATAAGTAATGGGGTACAAAATACTGGCCGTATTGAAGTCTTCCTTAAATAAACTCATGCGGGTTTTTATTTTTCTCTGTCTGATATACTCAGGGCATTGTTTAGAGTTACTGCAGTGATCTGCAAAGCAGTGAATACATTTTATGGGATTTTCACATTGATCGGAATGATAAATATCTCCACAGCTGCGAGAAAGGCGCTGTCTCTCACACGGTGCACTTGCTACGTGCCCGTATGCAAAGCAGCGGTAGCATTGTTTGACTGGGATTATATATGTTTCTACTTTAAGCCTTAGATAATTCATATAAACCACCTCTGGTAGTTCTTCTGTATCAAATGGTACTTTAACAAATTGACTATTGATAAGATCTTTACCAACTTTCTTTTTAATTCTTTGTATCGATAAGATGTCACATTCAGTTACCAAATCTGTCATAATGTCATTTTCGGTTATATCCGAGTCTATGTTTAAAACTCCTATGGAGGTTATTTTGTTTGAGGGTACAAAAACATTGTATTCAGGAAGATAAGGTGAGTTAACCAATTCATTGGCAGAAATATAATTTTTACAGATAACTGATAAATTTTTACCTGAGCGGTCGGTTACTATATTCTATGTCATTATGATGGGCTATTAAAATTTTACCTATTTGAAATGGATTTATCTTTTTTTATCTTTACGTTGAACTATTACTTCAAATGGTCCTTTATGTTCAGGTTTGTAAACACGTTGGATGTGTATTCGTTTAGTGTCTGGTGAGGGGGTTTTGTCATTATTACAGGAATTTGTTTTTTCATTATTAAGTACTAATGCTGCACGCTTTCGGTTTTGTGTTGGGGTTTGGTCTAAATGTTTAGGGTTGATTATGTCTGTTTCCATATTTGTATTTTGATTTAATTCTGTATTTAGTGTTAATGATTCTGAATTGTCATCATTTGTACAATAATTATGTTCTATTATGGAGTTAATGGCTATTTCTGTCTCCCTAATAAGGGCAGTATCTTGTCCAGACATGGGTAGACCTGTTGCTGTGCAATCAGGTCCAGCCTTACGGAAGCGGTATGGGTTTGTATTAAATTGGATAAATGTTACTGTATGTCTAATAAAATGTATTTGTTTTACTTACGGTTTGATTATTCACTATCACACTTTACCAGGTTAGTTTTACATAATTAAAAATTAGTTACAAACTAAAGTGTAATTATTACTAATTAAAATTAGTTATAACAATTGCGTGTTGATACCGGTTAAAAAACACTTAGATTATTCAACCACAGATGTAACTTCAACGAGGTACACTACGCGAATGTGATTAACAAATCTAACAAACTATTGTCTAAACCTACGTCCTCCTCACACAGTTACAGCTGTTGTTTTTTTCTTAGTAGTTGCACAAGCTACAAGACTAACTTTTTACTGCATGTTGCCATATATATGACATATTACCTTACTTAAAAAATAATACGTATAAAAAAAATTTAAGGGAAATTGAAGAAATAAAATTAATATTATTCTTTTATTATCACTCATTACTTTTCAAACAGTATATCCACCCCACCCACTGTCCGTTAACAGGATATTCTAATCACTGCTCTCCTCTCTCGGTTTAGCACCTGTACGGGTATGTCAATCTTTATTGCAATGTCTGTCACAGCATTTTCAAACCTTTCCACTCTAGAATTGTCAGCATTTTTTACCAAATTGGAACTTGAAGTGTTATATCTAGTAGCTCTAAAATTTACATTTCCATTGTTTCTGTGATATATACAAAGTGTGACAGTTTCAATGTCTAAAAGAATCAGTTGCTTTACTGGCTTTATTCCAAATAACACTTATGTGAACGGCGTAAAAATATAAAACAGTCTCTAAAGACAATGAAAGGACTAATGAATGGTGTGTAGATATAAAAGTTTAATTTATTTGACCCACCGGGGTGGTCGTAATTAGCAATGAGTCTTTTAATAACTTATGATATAAACTGAAACGGCTCGAAGTGGACCCAAAATGTATTTATTTATTTCATAATCGAACTACAGCATTTTATGGCTAGGAGAGAAGGTAATATTCGTATAGAGAGAGAGTTTAAATGTTATGCCAAACTCACCGAAGTTTCTTAATTTAAGGGTGCGCTCTACCACTCTGGTGAACGCTGATGCAAAGGTTTTGAATCTGCCTCAATGTAAGTTCATTTTTTAAGCTATTACAAACATATTGATGTCATTTAAGTAACTAAATATTTGTATAGGTGTATTAGTTTTTGAAATTTCAATTTCGATTCAACTTAAGCTGCACATCAGGTGGAAAGTTAAAAAAAGGGTATTTTCAACGTTTCATAAAATAAAAACGCGATTTTTTATTAAAGAATAAAATACAGACATTCGTAGATTGGAATATAGTAAGAGTAAAACTGCAAAAGGTTTATTAAAAAGTTATGAAGTTAAGGTACAATAAGGCAGACATGAAAGGTCTGCAAGCGCTATTCAACGCTCTGTTAGGTGGCGCGCGTGGCGGCTACAGCCGGAAACTGTAGGCAACTCTCCCACCACTACCTGCTGGATATTTCCCCTCACCCGCTTTCACTAGGTTATAACGTGTTGCCTTTCAGTGTTGGTGTTCCTTCAATTTGTTGATTTATAATATCTACCCCGCGCGGCGCCGGGTCTTTCCAACGGCCATGGACGAAACTACTTACGCGCCACCGTTGCGCGCCCATGCTATGAATGATCGTGTCGTGTGGAAGCTCTCATATACTTCTTCATATCACCGAAATAGTGTTGGCGAACTCTTTCCGTAACAATAAATTCGTAACGTTTAACAACTACCTCAACCTCCTGGGAAACAATAAATTATTGAATAATGTCAATATTTTCAAAATATGAGTGACATACCTCATTATGAGGTATTTTGTTTAGTGCAATATTATAGTCTAACTATAATAGGTTTTATTTGACTAATGTATGATTGCTTCATTTGATTGTTAAACAAATCTCATTACATGAGCAGCTATTACCCATTACAAAATAAAGGAATTAAAATTTTAACATTTAATTAAAATTCCACTTTTTACTTTTTACTACAAATGCATATTGCCAGAACTAGTTAACCCAAGATACCCTCGAGGGCTTCCTGTGAGAGACAGACTAGATAACAGTGCAATAAAATGCACCTTAAAAACTCTAATGATTAGAACTTCAACTATTTCGGACTTCAGTTATCGAGGTAAACGTGATATTTTTGATTGAGTTAGGACGACGATTTTTTGTTATCATTAAACTGTACTCGACTACCTATATAATTATCGAGAAAAAAATCACTTCCGGTCGGTAAATACCGAAGAAACGCTCTCTACAGATTCAAGTTTTGACGATTTTGGATTTCACTGGTTGAGGTAAAAGTGGTACTTATAATTTTGTTAGGACATTAATTTTATGTAATAATTCTATGCCGACTAATAAATATATAATTATCGAGTAAAAAACAAAAATAATCACTTCCGATCGGAATATACCTCGGAAAATAAAATAATACCTCAGTCAATGAAATCCAAAGTGGTCGGAACTTCTTATCAGTAGAGTTTTTCCGGTGTATTATCCGACCGGAAGGGATTTTTTCAGTTTTTCTTCGATAATTATATAGGTATCAGTCGGCGTTCAATTGATATCCAAAATCAATGTTCTATCATAATTCTAAGTACCACTTTTACCTCAACGACTCAACCAGTGAAATCCAGAATCGTCAAAATCTGAATCAGTAGAGCTTTTCCTCGGTATTTTCCAACCGGAAGTGATTTTAATGTTTTTTCTCGATAATTATATATGTATTAGTCGGCGTAGAATTAATACATAAAATCAACGTCCTAACATAATTCTAAGTACCACTTTTATTTACCTCAACCACTCAACTATTGAAATCCAAAATCGTCAAAACTTTAATCTATAGAGAGCTTTTCTTTGGTATTTACCGACAGAAAGTGATTTTTTTCTCGATAATTATATAGGTACAGTGTACAGTTTAATGATAACAAAAATCGTCGTCCTAACTCAATTGAAAACACCACGTTTACCTCAAACACTGAAGTCCAAATAAGTTGAAGTTCTAATCAGTAGAGTTTTTCAAGTGTATTTTCCGACCGAAAGTGATTTTCTATATTTTTTCGATAATTATATACACGTCTACAGTTTAATGACACCTAAAATCAACGTCATAACTTAATTCTAAGCTGTCATTTTACGTCCCCAAGACGAATTTGAACGAAGTGGTCGCTAATTTAAACTGTTCGTCGTGTTACGGTTCAGGTTACTTTGCGATTTATACTTTTACTCGTTTGATACTTTATGATTTAAACGAAAGGACAATTATATTTTTAACAGCGGTCAATTTAATCAATTAAATCAATCAATTTAATCTTTGTAGACAAGAGTAATGATAACTCTCCTTTTTCTCGTGCTCTAAGCTTTATTTTTTAATACGTCTTAAAATTTCGGGGGGAGGTCCGGACCCCCTGGACCCCCCCCCCTTTGCTACGCCACTGAGGGCAACTGATATAGTAATTCATTTAATTCACATGTATACCTATATTATCCCTTACAGTCATGGAGACTAGTGGTAAAAAACAAACTACACAATTAAATATAACAGATAGGTCCGTATGTGTTATTAATTTCAATGCAACATTAATATTTTTGCGTAATGAGGGTAATAGAAATTGTATTTTTATAACTAAAATGAGTTGTTTCCAAAATTTGAAGAAAGATGTTAGAGATATTTAATTCATTTTGCATCTAATCCAGTATACAGGGTGAATGGCTCTTGGTTGGTGTGACAAAATTTTTTGGGTTATAATGCATTGTAAATGTGATACAATGGTGGTTATAAAAAAGTCTAACTCCAAAAATTAGGTCTGAAATTAATTATTTTAAGTTTTTCTAAAAAAACCCGTGTTTTTGTACTTAAATCTGATATTTCTCAGCAAAGTATGTGAGCAAACTGTATCATTTTTAGATTTTCCGTTAAATTTTCAATTTGAAAAAGTTATCGGTTCAAACGGTAAGAAAAGAAAATTAAGCTTCAGGTCGATTCAAATGGCACAGTTGCTAAGTTTAAGAAAAACTAAAATATCATTGAACCCCATCTTTTTACCACACCCTGTACACAATAATGTGTCAAGTTATATTAAAAACTTTGCCATTTAATAGGCTTTAATGGTATGCCATATGACCATAGTTAAGTATTCTGTTATCTACTTTTATCGGTTTGAATATTAAAAACATGCAAACTACAAAAAGATTAAAACAATTTAATAACAACTGTACTTAATTTTTGTTTTTAAAATGCCTCATAAAACAAGGAATTGAAGATTACACAAAATTAAAGCAGTTTAAAATAATTTTGTGGATGCTAGTTACAGATTAATGGTTACATCCTTTATCAATGTTTTAATTACTTATCTTATCACTTTATACAGTATTGTACATTCATTCCTTATCTTGTTTTGTAAGACCAGTGTCCGCATGAATTACTTCTACCTCCAATAAACTATTTTTCTGCTCAATTTAGTCAAGTGTAGGCTGCCATGGAGTTCACTACTGGAGAATACGCTGATATGCACTTTATTTACGGGTTTTGTGATGGAAATGCGCATTGAACTGCATGACAGATTTACGTAAAAAAACACGGGTTTTTTAGAAAAACTGAAAATAATTCATTTTAGACCTAATTTTTGGAGTTAGACTTTTTTATAACCACCATTGTATCACATTTACATTGCATTATAACCCAAAAAATGTTGTCACACCAAGAGCCACTCATCCTGTATATACTCAGGTAAATTTTTATCCTATACAATTTGCTAAGTAAAAACTGTAATTTCTCTCATGTTGGTCTTGTGATATTTTGCTTGATTGTAATTTTAATGTCTTGTTGTGACTTTGTTTTTTTGTTGCTGAATTTTGTTATGTTACTATTGTTCGATTCTGTAAAGTTTATTGTTGTTACAAAGTTATAATTACATTCCAATTTGGCAGACGCACAGAGAGTGACATGTAGCTGTGTGTATTAAGTCGTAAATATATGAACTGAGCTCATAAAATATGTAATTTTTTAATATACTGTTGCTGGTAGCGTGGTTAGTTAGTCTTAAAAATCTTATAATTCTAAAAACATGAAAGAATGATTATATTTACAAGAAAATGTGTGGGTTTGCATTATGTATCAAAGAATTAATAAAAATTATGTTAGGTTTGTTGATAACATTACAATTATTTAAATTTTCTATGGTTTTCATAACAATTCCTGCCTTGCCCAGTTTTTCCACGTATTCCAGATCGGTAGACACTCTGACCTGACAATATCACTGGAATGATTACGTTTCTGTTCGTTTTAAAATATTTCAGTAGACCGAATTTAAATTAACAAAAATTAAATATATTTTACTAAAACGTTTTATTGCATAATAATAAAAGTATGTTGTACCAACGAGTAACGATAAGAAAAGTACCGGTTACAGTTTCATACTGATTTAGCCGATCTCCACACTACGTGGCGCGAGTGCGTTGTTACGAGCCGAACGCATTTTCTTTCGGCAAATAGCTGAAATGCTCGTAGTCCCGATACTCGGGTCCCTCGCTCGGCAAATGTCGGAGGCGCTCGGTAAGTTCCGATCCCTTCCACAGCAACTACTCATTGCCCTCCCTACAACCGATTTTGCCAGCGCTCCAAGCGGATTTTTGAAACATCGTACTGCGATTTCTGGCCTGTGGTAGAGCGCACCCTTAACACACTCAGCACAGCACAATCCATAAATGTTTCTTCTTCCTAAACGGAGTGGCACAGTTGTTAGAAGTCGCGTGAGCTCAGCAAGTTACACTATTGCGCGTGTTGCTAATTCCATTTCTGTACGTGTTCAACACAAGTCTTAAGTTACAGAAGTGTACAATTTTGGGCAATTATGGCTGGTGACTGTGGTAGGCCATTTGTGGCGAACCGGCTTCTGATAGCTCAGAAACGGATAAGTGTTCGGAAAATTGTGGAATCTAGTTCCATTTAATGTGTGGCCCACCGTGGAAATGAAAACACGAGGTTCTAAGAGATACTTCATGTGGAAAACTGTAATAAGGACAACAGCAAAGCTGCATTGACCATATGAACAGTAAGTCAACACCATCACGTAACACAATGTCAAAGGAGTTTCTTATACGATCATAAAAGCTTTAAAAATGTGTTTAATGAGCTTAAAGCTTACAGCGGAGAGTTGAGTATGTTTAAGAAATCGATGAACTTCTCCTCTGAAAGGTTAGTTGATAAAAAAATGGTACTGACGAAGCGACTACAAGTTACAAGGTTAATAAGTAATTCGAGGTTCATAAACAGGAGAACTTCGAAAGAATCATGAAAAGAAATATAACAACAAAAAAAACAGAAAATGAGAAAGATGCAGATTAGACATATAACGCAATATTCCAAGGAACGTAATATTGAGATACCTGCATACCCTTGACGAAGAATGAGGATGCTTTCAACGTACATAGTTGATGACGTCGGTAAATTATTACCTTCGTCGAGAGAGAGAGTACTTATAATTAATGAAAAAGCCTGTTTCCCATAGGGTTGATAATCTGAGACTTATTATTAGCCGCTACACTCAAAAGTTTTAGAAATATTGATGACGACTGGTCTAGTATAGTTTACTTATATGCAATAAGTTTGTAAACCCTAACCAGTCTGGTTTTACTAAAGGACAGTCTATTAAATATGAATGAAAAGGTAAAATCAACACATTTTTAAGTCGATTTAAAGAGTTCTTTGATATGGTTGCTTATGAAACTATGTTGGTAACATTTAAAGAGCTGAGGTAAGGCCAACTTCGATGACATTGGTTTAGGTAGGACATGAACAAATAGTAAGAATCAAGGATAAGGTATGAATATAATTTAAATATTCATGCTTATTATTATACTTACCGCTCAATTAACTGTCATACTGATCTGTTAACACATGTATACGTTTATACGTCATCCAAAATGAGGAGAATGAGGTTACCACTAGTATTATTATATTATATATATAATTATATATATCTTATATTATACTGTACTCTTTTTATATTATTGTGAAGTTCGTTCGTCGACTGGACAAGGAGGAGTTTCTACGGAGGCGACGTGTGAAGAGGACCCTCTCAACTCGTCACATCGGTGCAACTGATGACCGTTCCATCTACGTCAACGAGTCTCTGTCACCGGCGAGACGGGCGCTGTACGCTCTGGTTCAGGAAGTATCAGCGCGAGAAAAACTTCAAGTTCCTCTGGGTGAGAAATGGCAAGATCTTCCTCAGGAAAGAATAAAAGGCGCCAGTCAGAGTTATCACATGGGAGGAGGACTTGGACTAAACTAAACTGTAAATATATAAACTTCACTTTCAGTAATATTTTCATCGTATAATATATGCTACGTATTTTTGGTTTCTTTTTGTTTAATACTGTTGTTACTGGAAACATAAGTTATATTAATTTTAATTTCTCTTTAAAGTTAAAAATAGTTTTAAGCAATAGAAATATTTGGTTTTTACGATACGTTATTTATTTCTTTTAATAAGCAAATAACATTCTGCTAGATTTATATATATTCATAGTAGTCAACTTAGTTGTAACATTGTTGCAATTAAAATGTTTTACAATAACCGTTAATACATTTCAAAATGTAAAATAATGGATACGACTAATCAGTGTAACTTTGAACAATGGTTGGATTTTACAATATTTGCATCAAAACATTCGTAGTATGAGAAGTAACTTCGATTTATTCATTGCTGAATTAAGTAGCAGACATTTATTTCCTGAAATAATTGTACTGACAGAAATATGGATAGATAATAAAGAGTTACAGTTTTTTAAAATTCCAAATTACAGAAGTTTTTCCAAATGCAAATGAAAATCAGAGGGCAGGAGGTTTAGCAATTTTTGTAAAGTTGGATGTTGAAATTTTTATATGTAAATCAGCAAACTTTAAAACAGCAGATCTAATGATATTAGAATTTAAGTTTAACTCACGGAGGTTTTGTTTGTTTGCAATTTACAGGCTGCATAGCTTCAGCAAGGACGATTTCCTAGTTGAGATTAATAAGCATTTTCCTCGTAATAATAATGTTAAAACAAAAAAGAACGCTCTTTTCATCGGGGACGCCTACTTAACTTGTTTGAAAATAGTAGGATAATTGACAATTACAATGCATTTCTTTCCTCAAACGAATTCGATTGTTTATTGAAAGAACCAACTAGAGTAACATCGGAATCAGTTTCATGCATCGATCACGTGTTTGCTAGATTAGCAAACAAAGTCAAGACTCAAGTCGATGTAAAGGTAATAGACGCGAATATTACAGATCACAGGATGGCTGTAGTGTGTGTGCGGGTTGTCGTGGGCGGGGGATGGGTGGACGGACAGGTATCAGCTGATTCTGCCGGCCCCTCCCCTCCCTCCAATCGCGTAGATTACGACGGGCTTCTTGCACGACTTGAACAGGTTAAATGGGTAGAAGTCTACGACGATAAAAACCCGTCAACTGCGTTTGATACTTTTCATAATACCATCCAAACAATAATTTCAGAGAGTAAATTTGAACAATCGAGCAAAACACACGGCGTTTTTTAAATTAAACCATGGATGAGTAGTTGTATTTGTAAAAAAATAAAAATAAACTCTATAAATTCGTTAAGTATCACCCAAACAATGAAAAATTAAAATTGCGTTATAAAAATTACAGGAATAAACAACAATTTGAAATCAGAAATTTAAAAAATTCTTATTACAGAAATGCTTTTCGTAACGGAGATTCGAGGACTATGTGGAAGGTTATAAACGAAACCTGCGATATTAAACAAATTTATAATGAGTTTAATTCATTTTTTTTTGTCTATTATAGTTAAGCTAGACATAAAAAAATTAAAACTGATAACTTTGACTTATGTTGTTAGAAGAGGTTTTTTAAATTATATAATTCAAGCAATTCCATGTTTTTAGCTCCAGTAGTGGTAGATGATTTAGTATCTGTTATAATATAAGAGATTTGAAAAATAACACCTCGCCTTGATAACATTAGCTCATCTCTAATTAAATTGATGTATCCAAAAATAATGAATGTCTTACTGTACTTAATTAACTTAAGTTTTGAAAAGGGCATATTTCCGGATATTTTAAAAACCGCTGTGGTAATTCCTTTGCATAAGAGTGGACCGAATAATGACTGCAACAATTTCAGACCGATATCTTTACTCTCAACTTTTGCAAAGATTTTTGAAAAAATTGTGAAAAAAAGATTAGTTAAATTTCTTGAGCAAACCGATTTCTTTAGTAAAAATCAGTTCGGTTTCAGAGAGGGCTTGAGTACTGAAACTGCGGTTCTCAAAGAACAATGTGTTACTAAGTCCGGAAAAACAAAGTAAATAAATTTTAGCCTGAAAAAGATCCACAAAATTCTACCAATCAAATTTTATACAATTGTGTGAGTTGTTTGGGTACAAACAGAGTGTCCTAAGTGTGCAATTGAGTCTCAGGCTGACAATTTGAAATACCTGGGAATCTTGCTGGATAGGGAAATAAACTGGAAAAAACACATAGACATTGTAAAGAAAAAAATTTAATGGTTTTAAGAACCTTTTATTTTCTACAAAATATGTATACAGAGGAAGTTATGAGAATGTTATATTTTTCTTTTAAACAGTAGATTAGAATACGGAATATTTTGCTGGGGTGGAACCTATGAACCGAATTTAAAGCCTCTTCTAATGTAACAAAAGAAATTCATTCGATTAGTTAAAAGAAAATGTAGATACGAGCCATCTCATCCATTGTTTATAAGTTAAAAATTTTTCCAATTACATATTTGTTTGTGTATAAGGTTTAAAAAATATTTTATGTCACTAGTGGTAATTTGCCTGTATTAATTAATATCTACAAAAATAAATTAAGGCACAAAGACAAAGTAGCAGTTCCAAAACCTAATTTAACTATTTTTAGAAAAAGCTATTGTTTTTAGGACCTAAAATATTTAATACAATACCAAAAGATATAAGTAATTAAAAAAAACATATTTTTCAAAACTATTGAAATTATGACTATTAAGTAAACAGAATATAAATTCTGTGGTGTTCGGGAAAAAGGGGATAAGTTCATTTTTTGTGCAAAATGAGTTAAGTATAGTATCGTGTTCATGAGATTCCCAGCTGTGTTTGGGTATAACGGGATAAGTTCTAAGAGAATATTAGGAGGTTCTATTTACTTGTGAAAAAGGAGTTATTTCACTGAGGGAGAATTACTCTTTGGGAAGAATGGGATATGTCAACTTATCCCTTTTTACCCGAACACAAAAGGCGACACTATCAAACTCAATATTTGTGTAAAATGGGATAAGTTAGAAAAACACATGTTGAAAAAAGCACTCATCTGATAGTTAACAGCTGAGAAATTGACTCCATACTTTCCCACCATTTTATATTTCTCTGATTGTTGACACTAAAGCTTGGTGGTGGAAGCTGAAATGTTACAGGAAATTCAAGTAGGTGTTGATATACCTTTTAAAAAGAGAAAAGAAAGGGTTAGTTTAAAAGGTAGATCTAGGAAGCTTAGGGAAATGAGAAAGTTAAGTAGAAATACAGGAAAGGAATATGAAACAGAAAGTGGTAAAAACATTAAAGGGAAAAAATGGAGACCTTTGGAGGATTCTAAACGTAAATGTAAATAGCACTTTGTGGAGAAAGACACTAGAAAGTTATTCCATGAGTTTTGGAATATAGGGGAATATTCTAAAAGAACTTTTTACATTGCTAGTCTTATCACTCACGAGAAGGTACATTCAAAACAAAACGTAGTTGATCCTACACAGAAACAAAAGAATAGATCTGTTACACATGAGTATCATTTACGCATCTCAGGTGAGCTTTGTCAAATTTGTAAGAAATGCTTTATGAGAGTTTTTGATTTAAGTGCTAAGTTTCTGGAAGTAGTATGTTCCAAGTCACAAAATTCCATTGCTGGTGTAGTTGCAAACGATGGCAGAGGAAAAAATAAACCAACAAATGCTTTAGCTGATGAAGTAATTAAGAGTGCTCGAGACCACATTTTGTCAGTACCGTCTTACGAGAGTCATTACTCTCGAAGACATTCTGAGAAGCGGTATCTGCCTTCTCATTACACTTTATCATCTTTATATAAGGAGTATAAACAAAAATGTACATCCAATCCTCCAGTAAGTCGGACAGTATATGAAAAATTGTTCCATCAAATGAATTTGTTGATAAAATCTCCTAAAAATGATACATGTGACAAACTTGCTATGCAGAAACAGTGCACTGAGGGTGATGAGAAAACCCTGGTTGAGGATGCATTAGCAAAACATCATGAGTTAGCAGACAGAACTTACACGTCTAAAGAGAATGACAAAAAGAAAACCATGAATGATGACAAATCTACTACATTAACCTTTGGCCTTCAACAATGTCTCCCAACCCCTCATCTTTAGTCTTCAGTGGTATTTTACAAACGTCAATTATGGACCTTCAATTTGACAATCCATGACATCAAAGACAACCAAGCTTACTGCTATATGTGGAGTGAAGTAGATGGAGGAAGAGGCTCAAATCAGATAGGGTCGTGTGTGGGTAAACACCTAAACAATATTCCTGAACAGCTGAAACATGTTATTTTGTATTCAGACACATGCGGAGGCCAGAATAGAAATCCAAATATGCTTGCCATGTTCCTCTCAACAGTGAAAAATCATACCCATTTGGAAACCATTGATCACAAATTCTTGATACCTGGACATACACATATGGAATGCGATGGTGACCATCCACAAATAGAAAAAAGAAAGAAAAAACTAGATGCACCCATTTTCCATCCTCATGATTGGATGCAACTAGTTCGTCAAACTGGAGGAAAGACTAAATTTAAAGTTGTGGAAATGCAAAAGCAGGATTCTTTCCAGTACGCTGGCCTGTATGAAACAAGTCAAGAAAAGACTAGACCCCTACGGATTCCTGTGAGGAATGGAAAAATCTATGATGACAAGGGCGAAATGTAAAGTGGATGCGATTCACTAAAAATTCACATAGAGTACTCTACAAAGACACTTTGGATGAAGATGTACCATTCAAATCCATCTCAGTGATCAAAGCAGGGCAGTCAAGAAACAAGTTGATGCCACCGCTATCATATATTGGAAGAATCCCGATCTCTGAAAAGAAGAAAAAAGATTTAATCAGTATGCTAAATCTCATACCAACCGTATTCCATGACTACTACAACAACCTTCCATCAACTGACAAACCAGACATTCTCCCAGATATAACCAATGAAGGTCAAGAGAGTGAAGACTGATGTAGCCAACGTACATGTACTAGTCATGTAGGAAATGTTTATTAAAGATTATGTACTGTATTTCATGTTATTATTCACTTGTCTCAATGAGATATAAATCACAAATATTTAGAGAATAAGGGGATATGTATTCAAAGGTTTGGGGTAAAAGGGGATAAGTTGTACAAAAACTTTTAAAAAAATTAATAAAAAAATACTGAACAATTATTTAGCTAAGATAATTATATATTTAAACAGTGCATTAGTTATAGAATTAAAAACAATATATTATGAACTCAGTCAATAATAACCAGATTTACAATAAACATTCAAACTTTGTTTTTACATTTCCCGCAAGTTAATAAAACGGCACTTATCCCCTTTTTCCCGAACACCACAGAATTGTTTTCTGCATACCAATTATTAAAACGTTTTATTCGGATCAGAGTTGCACATAAGTATACTTTTAGAAGTAACATAGATATTTGATAAACATGAGTTTTTCTAATCAAAATTAATTGTCAACATTCTATCTGAGCTATCATGAATTTAATTTAGTATGACGGAACCTCTGAACAGGCTTTGCCTTTATTTATACTATATATTCATAAAAGTATGTTTCATTAAAATATTTGGTAGAATAATCATATAACTGAAGTGTTTCCTGTTTTACTTTTAGTTTATTTATGTAAGAGTCATCATGCAAGTGGTATATTTAAATCTGTGTTAAGTACTAAATATTGTTAAATTGATTCTTAAGTTATTAGTTTACAATTCTTGTAACTTGTTTAAAAATATGTACGTAACACTTTTATGAATAAATATATTCTTATTATTTTATGGCATTGTGTTCATTGTGTTACAGCTACTCAAGACAGAACTTAAATAATTTCTTACCTCTGTGAATTAATGTGTGTGTTTAGACTCACCCTCTTAGTGAAGGATTATATCAATTAGGTAGACTCAAGTGGTTTATCAATTGTTTGAGAATATATTTTAAATTCTAATTAAGAGTGCTTGTAAATTCCGTCGCACACAAAACATTGACATGTTTTCTAACCTATGTGAGTTAACATATGGCTCCTTAAACACGAACTTAAGGTACACTTAAAACTGCACAGCTACCACTTAAATGGTTTCTAACCTGTGAGTTGACAGGTGTCTTAACTCACCCTGATGGACTTGAAGTTGCACCGGGAATACTTAAATGGTTTCTCACCTATGAGTTAACGTATGCACTTTTAATTCTGATTCAGTACACTTAAAGCTGCACAGAAACGATTCAAATAGTTTTTCAACTGTGTGAGTTAACAAATGTTTTCTTAAGCCCGAACTTGAAGTATACTTATAGCTGCACAGGCACAGTCCTTAACATGAGTATTTAGATGCACCTTATGAGCACATTAACAGATGCACTGAATGTTAACTCACCTGTATGAGTTAACATAAGCATTCTTAGATACTCCTTTTGAGTACATGAATAGGTGCACAGGGAACACTTAAACAGTTTCTCTTCTGTTTGAGTTAACATATGTCTTCTTAGATTCCCCTTCTGAGTGCATGAATATGGGCAAAGGAAACACTGAAATGGTGTCTCACCTGTGTGATTTAGCATGTTTTTTTAGGTGTGCCCTTGCAGTGCTAGAAAATATGCACAAGGGACACTTAAACGG
This sequence comes from Homalodisca vitripennis, assembly GCF_021130785.1. Taxonomy (NCBI): domain Eukaryota; kingdom Metazoa; phylum Arthropoda; class Insecta; order Hemiptera; family Cicadellidae; genus Homalodisca; species Homalodisca vitripennis. The sequence goes on from NW_025784024.1 coordinate 19,195, forward strand.
TTTCTCTCCTGTGTGAGTTAACATATGCGTCTGTACATTACTTTTCACAATACTTCCATAGTCACAAAGGGAACACTTATATGGTTTCTCGCCTGTATGAGTTAAAATATGATTTCTTAGACGCACCTTCTGATTACATGAATAGATGCATAGGGAACACTTAAATGGTTTCTCACCTGTGTGAGTTAACATATGCCTCTGTATATTACTTTCCAAAATACTTCCATAGTCGCACAAGGAACACTTAAATGGTTTCTCGCCTGTATGAGTTAACATATGTTTTCTTAGATACTCCTTCTGAGTACATGAATAGGTGCACAAGGAACACTTAAACAGCTTCTCTTCTGTATGAGTTAACATATGTCTTCTTAGATACTCCTTCTGAGTACATGAATAGGTGCACAGGGAACACTTAAACAGCTTCTCTTCTGTATGAGTTAACATATGTCTTCTTAGATGCTCCTTACGAGTATATGAATAGATACACAGGGTACACTTAAACGGTTTCTCACCTGCATGATTTAATATATGTGTTTTTAGATCCGATTTCAGAGTACATGAATAGATGCACAGCGAACACCTAAATGGTTTCTCTTCTGTGTGAGTAAACATATGTTTTTGTAACTGCTGTTTTGTAACACTTGCATAGCTGCATTGGGAACACTTAAATGGTTTCTCAACTTTATGAGTTAACATGTGTGTTTTTAGACTTCCCTTTGTAGTGCTTGAAAAGATACACTGGGAACACTTAAATGGTTTCTCACCTGTGTGAGCTAACATATGGGTCTTTAAACGAATTCTCGTAATGCTTGAATACATACACAAAGGACACTTAAATGGTTTTTCACTTGTGTGAGTAAGCATATGGTTTTGTAACTGTTGTTTTGTAATACTAGCATAGTTGCATAAGGCACACTTATATTGTTTCTCACTTGTGTGAGTTAACATATGTGTTTGTAAATTCCCTTTTCTTATACTTGCAAAGTTGCACAGGGAACACTTAAATTTTTTCTCTCCTGTGTGCGTTAACATATGTGTTTGTAAATTCCCTTTTCTTATAGTTGCATAGTTGCACAGGGAACAATTAAATTTTTTCTCTCCTGTGTGCGTTTTTAACATATGCCTTTTTAATTGCACACTTTTCACGCTTGTATAGCTGCTCAGGGAACATTTAAAAGGGTTGTCATCCATGTTGTAAATTAGCACATTTTTGGGTGGCTATCAATTATGGTGCATCTATCCTGAAAACAAAACAATATTACACATGAGGATTAGTAATTTCAATAAAATCCTCTTATACAATTAATATTATTGGTAGGCTTATACATGAATATTGGTAGTCTGTTAACTGTTAAAACAGTTTGTGGCAATGTATTCACTTTATACCACTATCAGTTATCAACAGCCAAGCACTATTACTATTTAAAGTGTGTGTGTATACACTTTGTGTAGGAGTACGTAGTGCGTACTATACTTTGCAGACCTGTAAGTTGTTTAAAATCTAATAAACAGATCTTTAGTATTATTGGTTAATGAATAGAATAAAGTACTATTAAACGAGACTTGTAAGAATTAACTTATAAAAGTACTGCATGAGGTACAGAGGTGACTAGTTTATGTAAAGCAATCGTTCATAGTCTACAAACTTTTTGGCTCAATGAGAAATTTATCACGTGAATTTGGGTAGCATTCAAATCAAATATAAGAGGTTATTTTTTAAATTGTAAATACAAGATCCATAAGTAAAATAGTAGCAATGATAATGGCATAAATTACATGTTGGTTTATCTAAACTTTAAAAAGTTAGGATTGATTATACGTATTAAAAACTATAATCAACTAATATCACTAACGAGATTAGATATTTGTGAAAACATGTCCACAAGTCCTTTTTGTAGTGTATTTTTATTTCCTGTTCTGTCTACAATACACAAAAAGGTACAGGAAAGAAGAATTTTATAAGGATAAAAGCAATATGATTAATCAATGAGTATTGAGTTCTGCCCTCAGCAGGCCACCCCCAAACAATAAACAATGCCACGCAAAAACAAGAATTGAGTGAAGACAAAATAAGTATCATCTATATAAAATGTAAAATACTATTTTGTTCTTTGAAAAGAAAACAAGAATCAAGAATTTGTACTGTCTTAAACACAAACAATATAATCATAAATTAAAAATTAAATTAAATAAACAAACAACATTGGCCTATTAAAATACATGAACTTTGTCCTATAAACAACACATTTATAAAATACAACAGTGCAATATTATATTGAAATACTAATACTGAAATATATATTACAGTGGCAAAAACTATATAATAGTTATTAAAAATTAGGCAAAAACCTAATTCAAACCTTAAAAATTTAATGTGCTAATATCACAGGCCGAAAATTCGTCAATAGAGTAAACATTATTTTTCTTCAATTATCTAATACTTTTCTTAACTGTTTTAAGTGCACATCCCATGCATTCTTAGGCAGTTTATTAAATAATTCAATCTTCATACATACTCGTTCTGTCTTTTCTAATCTTACTAATACTAAGTCTAGAAGATGGTTTTAGCTATTAAAATAATCATGGGTTTGTTTTCTTCTACGTTATTCTACGGTTATGTAAAGATCCCTTACCATCGATCAAGCAGCTATATATATATATATATATATATATATATATACAGATTTAGAAGAATCAATATTTTAACATCTTTGAACATTGGTAAACATTACTCCCTTAATTAATTAATTTACTTAGACTAACCATGTAATTCTGTCACTGAACATTATACTTAAATAGGTACGGTATATACTCGTATTCGATCCACTTTTCTGCACGTCCAAGAATTATAAAGTTCCACAAGTATATATCTTAAAGGCATCGGGAAAGTAATCAGATCAGAATAGACATTTAGATTCAGGGATAAACAAAACAAATTCACAATATTTTTTTAAAAGGAACTCCGAAACACCAACGAAACCAGGTTCAAATGACCCCAAAAATTTCCTGACAGTGGTATGTTGTTGCGAGTGCTACTATAAGTTTCAATTTGGCGCTTCCACGAGAGAACACGGTAGTCAGCTGGGTCAATCAACTGGTCATGAATGGGAACCTACTGCTGTCTCGATTACTCCAGCACAGATTCTGCACTGGTAGGCAAGCAAGAAGAGCATATTTTTAGCGTGAAGTCATGTACAACTATAGTTAGGAGTAGGGTGGGTAAAATGGATAGACTCTTTTAATTATATTTTAGTTCAGAGTCTCAGAGAGCATAAATAAAACAAGTTTCAAACAAAATTTGAAATGTTCAAAGTAAAAACTCTTTTTATTTGTTGATTTGATATAGAAAGAACCAAATGTAACAAATAAAACAATGTAACATTTAGCTACTTTTTGTTATTTTGGAGGATAAACTTGTCCGACACCTTGTGACTCAAATAATACATGTGCATTACCATTGTACTTGTGGCCAGTAGTCAATACCATTACTAAAATTTTACTTAGTCTGAATTAATTGTGAACAATAATGATTGCAGTATAATAAGCAGCCTCCACTCCAATAGAATTATTCCTTGATATTCATGTCTATCTAAAAATACTTAAAACAAAATGTCGAACCAAAGGTACACAATAGGTATTTCAAATAACAATATAGTTCCATTACAGATAGGCAGTATTAGAGCCAGTAACAGGTTATTCGTTGGAAAACTTATGGGGTAATTGTAATTTCAGTAACAACTAGGCTAAAAAACTTAAATACATTAAAACATAAAACCAATATTTAATACTTATACTTTTTGTGAGGTCTTTCGATAGCGAGGCTATCTTCTTCAAACACATCACAAAAAATAAAAGTACTATTAAATATTGGTTTTATGTTTAAATGTATTTAAGTTAACAGTAACCAATATAAGCTCCATCTACAGCATTTCAACTGGGCTGAATGTTTTGTTCTCATAATAACAGCCGCAGTCATTTCGTAAAAACAATGAGACTAGGAATGGAAATATTAAATATTAATGTTATGCGATATAAGTAGGTTTAGAATAGGTTATCATAAATATGTTACTAGTAGTACCAAAGTTAAAAGATAACATTTACAAGCGATCATATAATCTGAGCTTTTATTTGGTTACTATCTGGAGGGTTGTTTTCATTATTTTTCACAAGTGCTGGGAGTGCAAAAGGCGCCACCAAAGCCCGAATTGATGGCCAAGGGCATTTCTGGCTTGTGCTTTCCCAACCTCAGATCATGTTACAGATCATCCAACTTCTACGACGTCAGATTACGTTGGTTTAGATCAGTTACAATGGTAAGAGGTTACTGGAATGTAATATCTCAACACGTTAATTTCTAATAGGTTTTTGACAAACAAGAGTATTTTCCGTCTCTAGCGGCCATTACTCAAATAATTTAATTTTGTTTAGATTAATTTGGAACAATAATGTCAAATTGAATTACGTTAAGACTTTATAGATTGTATTATATTTCCATATATGAAAGAAATATATGCACTTTAGGTTATAGAATATACCACAACTTTATCTATACTAAGTTTGAGGGGCGTAGTACTTTGACTTATCCCTTTACATGGTACACATGTCTGACAGCATTAAATTGTTCTAATCAAAAGTTTGGTCATTCAAATGTTGATTCGATTGTGTTGGGAGCTGGTTATTATACTTCAGCCCAATAATGGTGAACCAAATTGAGTGTTAGGCTTTTAACATTGTATTATAGTGAACTATATTTTTAACGTAAAAGAAATATAGGTATTTAAGTGGGTAGGGTACGATAAGCGGACACGGTATTTTATATCGAAGAATGTAATCATCGATAGCTAATATTCGCATCTCAAATCCTAGACTATCAATCGATATAAAAGTATCTATAGCCCCCAACAACAAACTTATGTTTTAATTAATATGTGAATTTAATATTAAAAATGATAAAACAAATTATTGTGACCAAAATTAGGAAAACATAAGACAACCATATTTGCTCCTCTCACAGTCACATATGTTTCTTTCCCACAAATTTCACATAATAGGTTTTTCGGTACGAGTCCAACGTGTCGAAGCCACGTAAAACATGTTCTATCATCTTTCAAAGCAATGTTGTGTAGTTTTCTTAAATTGACTGCCATTCTTAATAATGAAATGTTACTTATGTAAAATTGAAATATTACCTTACGTTTATTATTTGAAAGTGTTTGCACCTGTTGATATATATCATTTAAGTTAATTGTTCAAAATAATTAATTAGTATCGATTGATTATATCGATGGTTATGATAAGTAATGTCGGTTGACAATTTCGATATAAAAAACCGGGTCCGCTTTTCGTACCCTACCCATTTAAGTTAATATTATAGAAAATAATACTATACTTATTTTTATAACTATACAAAAAAAACATTTTTACAATTATAGACAATATGTTATGGTATTTTTGCACATACTTATGACATCAGAACTACATACATTTATTAAAAAGTCGTAGTTCATTCATTTTAACCCTTTCAGTGCCAGACATTATTTTGGAATGTTAGTGAATAATGCCAAAGGTATTTGCATGTGTATCCAAAAGTGCCATGCAAAATTTTTAGCAATTTGCATATGTTATTAGAAAAGGTCATAACTTTGTTATTTATTGGCAAATTTTTGAAACATTTATGTTTTACAAAAATATGTATATTATTATTGAATAGACTCAAAAACCTTTTATAAAACAATGAAAAATAATAAATAACAAC
>NW_025784025.1:0-26664 GCF_021130785.1 Homalodisca vitripennis
AGTTCATTTTACTCAAAGCATTAAACTGCACGTCAAAAAAATACATCGATTACACGTTAATTATTTATTTAATAATTACAAAAGAAAGTCTTTCTATAGAAACATAATGATATTATATGAAATTAGTTTGTGGAAAGATGATTTATGTTTCATACTTAAAAAGTACAAAAATTATCTTAGTAATAAAGCATAAATATAGTAATAAATTAATAATTAACAATAATTATAATATTTGAGGATTATAATAACATAGTAATAACTCCTTATGTAATAAATACTCTAAATAAATAACAGAAATAATGAATAATATATTATTATATATATATATATATATATATATATATATATAAAATATAATATACATGTATAGTGTTTATTCATTATTTTTGTTATTGATTATTGATTTTGTTATATATATATATATATATATATATATATATATATTTGTTTTATACACACACACATATACAGTATGGTAATTACCATACTGTATATATATATATTTGTCTGTATTATATTATATACAGTACATATAATATAATTTTATATATAAATTATGTTTAACAAGAACACTAATTAAGTTACGTAAGGATTTAAAAATATAACAGGATTTTATGAGATGAGTGTGTTTATGCGTGTGTGCGCGCGCACGCGTGTTTTTGCGTGTACATATGTAAAACATGCAACACTTAACATGGCAATTCCTCATCTTACAGACGACTTATGAAGATTCTCCTTTAATGCGTTAAGATTTGCCGCCAAATGTCTAAACGAGGGGTAGCTACATTTCCAAGGAACTAAAAGTCTATTTTGGCTTTTGTAACGCGACCGATTTGGGGATTAATTGGTATCCGCTGCCACCACTGGATGATTCCGGAAAAAGAAATAAAGTTTGTGCAACAACGTTTGAATTTTTAAAAACACTGTTTATTAAAGATTAATTTATAGAAATCACACAATTTACATTGGTTAAAAAGGGGAGAGCACTTCTGAATGATATAAAGTATTGAATTACTTTATTTGAAAGAATTTAGAAAATTTATAATAGGGCGACAGAGAGTTACATGTCTACGAGTCTGAGGCCTGAACTAGACTAGCTTTCCCAGCACACGCAGGTGCTGGACTCTGCATTGTCAGCAGTCTTACTGCTGACCCCCTCAACAGTGCTGTACACTTTACAATTATTATGTCTTTAGTTAGATTTTACTAAATGAATGAAATTTTTATAAAACCAAATAAAGCATAATTTCTTGAATTATTGTTAATATTGGGTTTCGGGTCGTTACATCCACCCTCTCCTCTGGAAAAGATGTGTCATAGGATTAAAGTGATGGCACATCTTGAATCTATTACATTTCGTATGTTAATGACTTATTTGTAACTTTAAAAATGTTTTTTTTTTTTTGAAGTGTTCCCCAAATTATTAATACATATTTCTAATCTAAGTTTACATAACCATGATACTATTAAGATTTAGGATTATTACTAATATACAACATATTCTTTTCAGAGTCACAAGCCGGTCAGAGTCTTTGATTTGTCACTTTAAAGATTTTAAAAATTTTCACATTTTTTTCACTATTTAATCATGAGGGGGGGTCACCCGAACAAAGGAGGCTTCGTGGATGATCTCTGCTAATGGAGTTCCTTCCTCCACCCTCACCGTCAGTTGGCTCTGGTCTAGGCCGCTTGTGCTCTGAGTTTGTCTTTGCTGCCGACTGGTCGTGCAAAGGCGTTCTTATTCTCCTATGACATATAAAAACTACGAGCAGTACACAATTTAAACTTACAACTACATACATTGACAATAAAATTATAATTCTTATTTACATTAATGATGACAGGTTGGTTTTACATTAGATCTTTGCAATAACGAATTTAGGCCTATTTCTACATGATCATCAATTAGATTCTTTTTTATATCTTTTAGCGTTTCAAAAGTTAAGTTATTGTTTAATAATATAAGAGCGGTTTTCATTGGGCTGCAATATGTTTATTTTTGGTATATGAAGGTGCGTAATATTTCTTTTACAAACTATATTGCCTCTAATCCTCGGAAAATATTTTACCACTTTTTCCAAAAATATCACACCATTGATACTTGTTTTATGATACCTGAGGTATTAACAACAACTTCTAAAAATCTTTTTACAATGTCTGTTTTAATTACAGATGTATCATCTTCAATATTTCTAAAACAATTTAATATTACTTTGTAAGGTTCTGCAACACTATAAATCCAGTCATTGCCATTTTGTAACCAAAACGGTGAGTTTACATTCTCAGTTAGAACTCTGTTACACTTTTGAGTTACCGAACTTAATCCCATAAACAGTGAATAGATGCAACCATCGACTGTATGGTGTAACACACTTATTGAATTTGGACAAATTTTAACATAACTGTGCCTACATGGAACATATTCATCTGAGCTGAGAGGTACATAGTACTGCCTATCTTTAGATATCAACAAGTAATCGTGTTCAATTTTCCAAACTAACCAATGTCTTGACCTAGGTTGATAAAGTGGTATCACTTCGATTTTATAGGTTTCAAATTGTCTATCAATTGAGCTTAATGGTACTGTAACAATCAATCTTATGCTAGCTGGGTTAGCTAATGCTTGTGCTGTACAAAGATCATAATACAAAAATATATCTTCATTATTTACAGGAACAATTAGTTTCAAATGAGATGGTATACTCTTCTCAATTTTATTCAAAACCTTTGTGAAATCATGTGGATTTAGTAGTTTACTGCTTATCTTACCAGAGTATATAAGTTCTAATGCTTGCCTAAAACTCTACTACTCTTAACTTAGCTTCATCAACAGTTTGACCAAAATGTCTTAACATTGTTTGTAATTGCCATATGTTTTGCTAAGGACTGATGCATCATTATATTCTGTTCATTGAAGTTTTGTTAATGATGTTATTAACCTGTCGTTGGCTGTAGATAACTTAATCATTATCTCATGAATAGCTTTAGTGTTACTTACAATTCTAGAATTAATATCTTTCATCAAAGTTATTTGTGTATGACGCGAACTAACAACTGTACCACTTATTAACTTTAGTTCGTCTACCTTGGTATTTACCATGTTCTAAATCTTCACTAGTCGGTACACAAATAACCACTTTAATGCATAACCTCCTGCATTTTATAAGTCCACGCTTATTTCTAGAATGTCCTACAGGTGGCAAAAGTTTTAATAAGTCAGTTATATCACTCTCATATTGTTCGATTCCTTCCTTCACTCTTATATATTCAAACTCGAAGTCTTCATCCCAGACGTTCACACTGATATTTTTAAACTGTTCTAATTCTACACATCTTTCTTTTAATGGTATCAGTTCATCAAGGATTTCCACTAGATCAAAGTCTAAAACGATTCTCCATTCATCTCCGGATATCACAGAGTCTTCTAGCTTCCTAAACACAACTCCTTGGCTCATTTCAGCTGCTTTGACCAACGTAATAATCATTAGTCCTGTAACAAAGGTTATACTTGACATCCATAATCTAACCTTTAATTTATGTTATGCATATTTCAATGTTGCTTAACTAACTTCTCCTTATTATAATATAACACAATTGATCTTCTTAAAGTAACTTGATTATATTCCTTTCACTTCTTACAACTTTTCTTTTCTTCTGGCCTTCTGTGTTAGTACTCTCAGTAATCTTCATGTGCTTGTGTGGATATACTCAGACAATTTTTAGTCTTTAGGGTACCCTTTTTTGTTTTCTCTCACACAACATTCCAAACTCCATTCAGCAACATTCATTTCACATTTTCACTTCTGTCTAACTGATCATTTTCACTTCATTCGCTACTGAGTTGTAATCCTACAAGATGAAATTTCGAGAATACACAACAACTTCGGCTTTTTCTTACTTTTCTTCATGATATAACACTTTACTTCTACATTATTATAGTACAACTTGTATGCTTCTATTTACAACTCAACTTCATAGTCTTCCAGTCTGGACGGCTTCCTCCTTTCCCTGACTGGTCCTTTCATTGTTTCCTTCTTGGGCAGGTTTGTAATCCACTCGGTCCGGCTTGCTCTGCTGCTTGGCTTGGTACTGTTGGATCTTCAACCTCCTCTTCTGCATCACTTGCTTCTTCTTCGAGGCTTATTCCTCTTCTTGCTTCCTTGCTAGGAACTCCTAGTGCTTCTTCATTCTCATTCTCATGGAGTTCTTCTACGCTGTCTTCGCTTTCTTCTTCTTTTGTTTTTCAGTTCAACTACTGGCTTGATTCTATTCACGTGCACTTTGACGTTTTTCCCTCTTATCCTTAAAACTACATTTAACTCAGATACGAATTTCTACTATTTTGTATGGACCTTTCCATAACTGTGAGAGTTTTTTAACTCTGCCCTTTTTTATGTGTGGTACATGCAGGTACACTAACTGTCCGGACATAATACTCACTTTCTTTCGACTTCTTGTCGTAATGCTTCTTTTTGAGCTTTCCTTGCCTTTTCCTGGCAGTGTTTCGATATTTCTTGAATCTCTTTTAATCTGGTTCGTAGATCTTCCACGTAATCTGAGTATACATCTGTGTCCTCAGTTTATAGTGAGATCTGCTTCTAAGGGTGTTTCCATCTTCTTTTCCGTACACCATTTCAAAAGGTGTGTACCCTGTTACACTCGTGTTCTTGGCTGTTGCATGCCATGTTGATCATGGGTAACAGTTCGTCCCAGTCTGACTGGTTTTTGTTGACAAAGTGGCTCAGCATTTTAGGGATGGTTCGGTGTACTCTCTCTGTTCCGTCCGTTACTCATAGGGTGGTAAGCAGTCGTCTCTAATTTTTTTATTTTCAGTAGTTTGCAAACACTCTGAATCAGTTCTGATGTGAAATTTTTCCCTTGGTCTGTAATTAATTCTTTTGGTACTCCGATTGACGTTATAACTTTCTGAACAAATGCTCGTGCTATGGTTTCAGCTGTTTGATCTGGTAATGCTATTGTACCGTAAATTAGTTAATTAAAATTTCATACAATGTAAATTTCGCAAACCTAATCAGCCAGTATAATATAATATTATTTTACATCCAATGTTCCGGAACTAAATTATTGGGCGGAGTAACTACCTAATTGGCACGCGTATGAATTTTTTTCTTCTAAACCCTTTGTAGCAGCCCAACTACGTAACCGATTAGACCTCGCGCGCTTTGTCCGTAAGTAAAATTTATCTTTTCGTATTATTAAATTAGCCCTTTGATGCCAAAACGTATAAAATGAATGTAACGTAAAGTAAAGATGTGAATAGTAAAGTAACTTACCCTTGAAGATCTTTTATTTGCTTGATGGAGATAGATAAAGGTTGTGGCGTCGTCCTTATGGCGACGAGCACATTGTTATAAATAGTAATTTGTATCATTAAATGGCTAATACCGTCGCGAATTTGTTTTAGGCGAGTTTACGTAGCTGATGTATCTCACGTGTTGTTTGAATAGATGGCTACCACTTCCCAACATCTACTCCTCTTCTAGAAGTAACCGTTCTTAGACTACAGCTTCAATGTCTCGTGCCAAGACGCCGATACCCGGGTTGTGAGTCTACCTATTGTGAAGGGAAGTGAAATATTATTGTTTTGTAAAGTAAAAACGTCGTACGCATAATTCAATAGAACATTGGATATTTTAGGCCCACCTAGAAGATATACTTTTAGTTATTACATTCTAATTGGCAGCAACGTGGCAATACAAAATTTTTCATTTACCATCTAAAAAAGTGGTGCTTGTAAGTTTAGTAAATTAAATTGAACTTATAAGTAAACTTTGCATTTCTAGTATTTATTACTACGACCTCAGAAGTCACCACCCCCATGTGTTATCGTCATACGGTACACATTTTTATTGCGCCAATCTGCTTTTGATGTGCCTACTCTGCCATCAACTGGGTGAAACTGAGTGAAAACGCCACAATGCCTGCCATTAAAATAGAAATATTTGTCTAAAGATGAGTTGGTATTTGAACTGATATCTAGAGGTATTAAATTAAATAGTGACAGTACAGTAAATGAACTCAGAAAGTCCTTAAGACAGTGTTTGAGAAACAATATTTTACCTACTCCTAGTAGCCTATTAAAAATAGACCACAATCAGGAAGTAAAACTTCTCAGTGGAAAAAGTGATATTATTAGAACATGGGTGCAGTGAATTGAACAGTGCTAGTTCACCTTTAGAAATCACCAAATTCCAAGAAAAGTGTAAACATTTAATAAACCGTTTATTTTTAGACAACCAGCTAGAACTAAGTTCTGTACATAGTGAAACTTTATCAGCTTTAAAGTGTAGGCTAGTAAATGTTGAACAACAGTTAGCTAAAAACTTGCTACCTACAGTAAACCTAGAACAGCTTAAAGTGTTAGAAGCCAATTTAAATGAATCATTAGAACAAGATGAGGCTATGGAACAGGCAGTGAAAGAACAAATAGGCCCTATTTCTGTACAACCACCAACAATATCACAGCCTACTGCCAGTACCCCCACTTTGCCTATAATGCCTATTTATAATGCAAACAATGATTGTATTAGTCAACCTATGTCAGGTTTTAAATATGTTTAATAAGTTAAACAACCCTGTAGAATGTTATTTACAAAATTTTACAGTAACAAATGGCTTAGTAGTACCTGAGCTAATAAACTTTTTGAAAACTTTGTTAAAACTAAAATGTGAAACTAGCCTATCAGAAAATGAAATTTTAGCATTGTTACCATGTTATGCAAAAGGTCCACTTTTAGCCAAAATAATACAGTGTAAGTCTGTCATGCCAAATGTCAACTATCTACACAGGGAATTAATTAGTACTTTTATCCCTGTAGGCCTAATTGAAAGACTGAGACTAGGACTAGATTTAGTTTATAGGCCACAAAGGTTTGATGAGCCACTGTATGAATACATCTATGACATCAAAGAGCTCAGTCAAGTTTTTATTGTGTAACATAAGTGAACAGGACTTGGTAACTTGTATAAAAAGAGGTATTAAGCCTACAGATAGAAATAAGTTAATTTTTGAAAACAATCCCATTTGTTTTACAGATTTGGAAAATGTGTGTATAGCTAGTAACAATATAACCTTTAATGATAACTTAAGGGACAATTTAAGTAAGACATATGTTAACAACATGTATCCACCACATGTTGAACTTAGAAAAAGTAGGCCTACTGTCAAAAACCCAAAGTTATGTTTCAATTGTAATAGGCCTGGCCACTTAGCAAAAAACTGTTTTAGGAATCCAAAAAACTAGTTGGCAGGGGAGTGGTATTACACACAACAACACCTAAAAATATCCCTCCCCGGTTTCATAAGTTTAAGAATAATAATTTTATAAATAGTAATACAGTAAGAAAAGAAAAACACTATTTTATGAGAGTCTATGGTAAGGTAATTAAAAAAATTGGAGTAAATTAAAACTATAGAAAACCTAATTTAAGACTAAATGTTAGACAGTGTAACAATATGCCTTTAATTGAAGCTATAGTGGGTAAAAATGTAAAAAACAAACTGCTTATTAGATACTGGTGCTACAAGAGATATAATTAGTAAAGAATTTTATGATAGCCTATTGTTGAATAAAAATGTTTCTAAATTAATGAAGTCAGATGATAGAATGTTTGCTGCAAATAACACTGAAATAAAATGTTTTGGTTACTGTTATGCTAAGATAAAAATTTCTAAATTTTGTTGGAAAGTAAAATTTATTGTATTGGATAATTTAAAATGGGACATTGTATTGGGAAACCCATTTATATCTAATAGCAAATTAATTTTAGATCTTGATGGAGATTCATGTTATTTTAAATTCAATTGTAATGAGAAAATAATTATTGTCAGACAACAGCCTTTTGAACATGAAGTAAAACAGCATTGATGTAAAAATAGGGTGCACTAGAGCTGAGGCTGAGATACAAAACCTTATAGGGGATTTTCCAAATGTTTTTACTCCAAAATTAGGAGAGGCTCTAGATTTGGAAGTGAGATTAGTTCTAAATGACCCCACACCTGTAAATATTAGGCCTTATTTTATGAGCCCTCCTACTGTAAATAAGATGAAAACAATAATACAGGATTGGTTGGACCAAGGAATAATTGAACCCAGTACTTCAGCCTACTCCAGTCCAGCCTTTTTAACCAAAAAGGACAGACTTGTAGTCAATTATACCGAATTAAATAAAAAGTTACAGAAAATTGATTTTCCCATTGGTGATTTAAATAATTATTATCAACATCTTAGTGGAGCCAAATATTTTTCAATAATAGATTTAAGAAAAAAGTTTTTTTGCAATGTCCATTATCACCTGATAGTCAAGATCTTACCTCATTTAGCACTATATTTGGTAAATATAAATTTAAACGAGTACCCTTTGGTTTACATGTTGGTAGTGCTGTATTGTCCGCCTATCTGGATAAAGTCCTAGACAATATAAAATTTAAATATGTGATAAATTTTTGTGATGATATCTTAGTGTACAGTAAAGACCTTGATTCGCATTTAGTACATGTCAGAGAGATTGTAAATAGACTAAGCAAACATGGCTTAAACGGCAAACCTAGAGAAAGCAAAGTTCTGTTTTGAGGAAATCTCCTTTTTGGGGAATTTAATTAAAAATAATACAGTAACTATAGATCCCGAGCGAACAAGGAGTATAAGAGAATTTATGCCGCCTAAGAACGCCAAACAAATTTCACAGTTTTTTAGGTATGACCAATTTCTTTTCAAAATTTATAAATAATTATGCCAAATTATGTAATCCTTTAAATCGTTTAAGAAGGAAAAACGCTAAATTGTGTTTGGACAAGTGAATGTCAAGATTCGTTTGTAAAGTTAAAAGAAGCTATAATGAATCCTCCTGTACTCCAGTTAGCCGATTTTTCAAAGCAATTTATAGTAATGGACAGATGCTAGTGGAATAGCCGCAGGTGGTTGTTTGTTACAGGAAAACGACCAAAATGAATTAATGCCAATAGCCTATTACTCTAGGAAATTTACTGATGCCGAATTAAAATATACTGTTTATGAAAAAGAAGCTTTGAGTGCACTAATTTTGCATAGAAAAATGGCACGAATTTTTAGAAGTAAGAACCTTTAAATTAATAACTGATAACCAAGCTTTATCCTATGTCCTCAATCACAAAAGGAAGGTAGGAAGACTTGCCCGGTGGATCGAGAGGATTTTGAATTTGCCATTTGAGGTTGAATTTAAAAGTTCCACCGATAATGCACTGGCAGATGCCCTATCACGTATGTTTGAGGGCGAGTCGACGGGAACAGCTGATCCGAGCCCCAGTGACTGCCGGAACGGTCCAGACCAGGATAAAAATAGATTATCGATTTCCTTCTGCCATTCAAACTCCTCCCGAAGGCAAACATATAAACGAACATCTAATGTAAAGCCTAAAATGCAGATAAATAATAAGTGCAATAACAAGGATAATTTGTGGTTGTTAATTAATGATTTGCCATTAGCGTTTAAAGATTTAGAAAAATATCAACTTCAAGATAAAGAAACTCAGCAAATCATTCAATCTGTAAAAAGCAATAGTAACAATTTATGTTATTTTATAAAAAACAATTTACTGATGTACAAAAGGAATGTAAAAAGTAAGAGTAAGATATTTTTGCCTGTACAGTTAATTGATTTAGTATATGAATTCTTCCACAGTTCTTTAATAGGAGGTCATTTTAGGCATTGCTAGAACGCAAAGAAAAATTAATCAGTATTTTTATAGACCTGATTTAGACGAAATTATAAAGGCAAAAGTGAAAACAAGTAATGTTTGTAAAATGAGTAAAGTGTGCCAAAGAAAATATGAAGGCGGAATTAGTATCTGTGCCATTTAAGAACAATATGGATTGTTTATTCATAGATCTTTTAGGTCCCTTAGTGAGAACTAAAAACAGCAATGTATATTTACTTGTAGTTGTAGATGCCGCCAGTAAATTTCTATGGCTAATCCCTTTGAGGGAATGTAAGAGTGCTGAAATATGTAATAAATTAGACCGCATAATTATTAACAACTTTTCTGTACCTAAAATAATAGTGTCAGACAATGCCGCATATTTTACATCACTGTATTTTAAGAAGTTCTTATTTAAGAATTTTATTGAACACCGTAGACTAGCGCCTTACAGGGCTAATGGAAATCAATCAGAAAGGCATATTAGAAACATATCTACATTATTACGTAGTTTCTATCATAACTGTCATAGTAATTGGGATAATGACCTAGGCTATATACAATTAAGTTTAAACACCGCCCATAATGAAAGCACTGGTTTTGCTGCCTTTGATTTAATGTTTAATCATTCCTGTAATAATGCTTTATCTAATTTATGGAAGCTAAACTGATCTAATTGGTGAGAATTTGTCCAAGGAAACTGTTGTAAACAATTTAAAGAGAGCTGTGGTCAATGTAAAAAGGAGTATAGCACATAACAGTAATAGAACAAAAGTACTCAGAGCAAAATGTAAAACATCCCTTTAAGTTGCATTCCTTAGTATGGATAAGAACCCACTATTTAAGCAATAAGGTAGAAAAGTTTTGTGCAAAATTAGCACCAAAATATGTAGGAATTTATAGAATTCTATATTTTTTAAGCCCTGTAACTTGTATTGTACAACACACTGAAAATGTTTTGAATGTAAAAAAGGTTCATATTGTAGATTTAAAATTAAATTAAGACCTGTTCTGTATAAAAAAAAACTTTGTAGCATCCCTAGCTTAAGGAACCACTTGCTGCCAAATTTAAAAGATAAGATAAAATCCAGGAAGTTAATTGTTTAGTGAATTCTTAACGAATGTTTCAATGGAAATAAAAATATAGAAAAAGAGTTTGTAGGTAGACTTTGTATAAAGAAATGAGACAGAGTTGATCCTGTTTGTAATATAGGAAACAAATATGAAAAGTTGTGTCTGTCTTTTGTATGTATGTCAAAATATTGAAGTTTGAATTTTGGTGGATATATTTGAAGTGTTAAAATTCATGTAGATGTAAGATGTATAGGATGTTGTATGTAAATATGTATATTAAGAGTGATGAGTAGTAATAAGAAATGTGAGACTTAGCTTCTCGTGAGGGGACGTTTCATTCCAAAGTATTCGATCCATATTGGTAACTTGTCCGCAAGTCTCAGGGTATTTAATGGCAAAACACTATACACAAAACACTGGTATGAATGCAAAAAAGAAGTATGAATGTGGCGCCTATATAACAAAACACTACACTACACTTATTCACGATTTAATCGCCTTAAATGTCCTTATTCTTGCAACGACCCGCAAATTCTAAAACGCTGCAACGTGCACTGCATGAAAATAGTTTGCCTAAATTGATTTTCTATTTGTGGTCCCTAAGCGAGCAGTCATAGAACTGCATTGGCATGCGATCTAGCGGATTTGATAGGAAACTTTTGAAACCCCGCGCTATTGTATTGTTATGGTTGAATTTGAATTTATGTAATGAATAAAAGGTTGAATTAAGTTTGTTATTTAGAATATGTTTAAAGTAAAGCGACTAATTAGGTTGCGAAATCAAAAGAGGGGGGATATTCTGTACCGTAAATTAGTTAATTAAATTTCATACAATGTAAATTTCGCAACCTAATCAGCCAGTATAATATAATATTATTTTACATCCAATGTTCCGGAACTAAATTATTGGGCGGAGTAGTAAACTAACCTAATTGGCACGCGTATGAATTTTTTTCTTCTAACCCTTTGTAGCAGCCCAAACTACGTAACCGATTAGACCTCGCGCGCTTTGTCCGTAAGTAAAATTTATCTTTTCGTATTATTAAATTAGCCCTTTGATGCCAAACGTATAAAATGAAATGTAACGTAAAGTAAAGATGTGAATAGTAAAGTAACTTACCCTTGAAGATCTTTTATTTGCTTGATGGAGATAGATAAAGGTTGTGGCGTCGTCCTTATGGCGACGAGCACATTGTTATAAATAGTAATTTGTATCATTAAATGGCTAATACCGTCGCGAATTTGTTTTAGGCGAGTTTACGTAGCTGATGTATCTCACGTGTTGTTTGAATAGATGGCTACCACTTCCCAACATCTACTCCTCTTCTAGAAGTAACCGTTCTTAGACTACAGCTTCAATGTCTCGTGCCAAGACGCCGATACCCGGGTTTGTGAGTCTACCTATTGTGAAGGGAAGTGAAATATTATTGTTTTGTAAAGTAAAACGTCGTACGCATAATTCAATAGAACATTGGATATTTTAGGCCCACCTAGAAGATATACTTTTAGTTATTACATTCTAATTGGCAGCAACGTGGCAATACATATTTTTCATTTACCATCTAAAAAAGTGGTGCTTGTAAGTTTAGTAAATTAAATTGAACTTATAAGTAAACTTTGCATTTCTAGTATTTATTACTACGACCTCAGAAGTCACCACCCCCATGTGTTATCGTCATACGGTACACTATAAAATATTCCGAATCTTGTGAAATGGTCGATAAACAGTTAATATGTACTTGTTATTTGATCTAGTTAACGGTAAGGGACCTACTATGTCGCATGCTAATCTATAACCAAATTCACTCACTTCTTGAAACTTCCCTAATGGTGCTTTTGATTTTTCCATAGTCTGTTCGTCTGTTGCAAGAGTCACATGATCGTACGAATGCTGTTACATCTGCTCTCATTTTTGGCCAGTAGAATTTATCTTGAATTCTTAATATGGTCTTCTTTATTCCTCCATGTCCACTCGTTGGTAAATCATGATGTAGTCGTATTACTTTCTCTCTCAATTCTCTTGGTATTACAATTAATTTTTTCATCTTTTTTCTTGAAGTACACTACTCCTTGGGGACTTGTTTTGAAATGTTCATGCATTTTTCAGTTTTTGACATTCTTTATCTTTCTTTTGAGCTGCTTTAATCGCGTCTATATCTAATAAAGGTAGCTTTTCACACTCGTTTTTATATACTACTCTACTTAGACAATCTGCATTTTTGTTTTTCACGCCGGGTTTGTGGTAAACTTTGTAGTCATACTCAGCTAATTTCAAAGCCCATCTTGTTAATCTACTTGAAGGATCTTTTAATGATAGTAACCATTTGATTGCACTGTGATCCGTGTAAAGAGAAAAAGATCTTCCATAAAGATAATATCTGAAGTATTTAACTGCCCAAAACTACAGCTAATAACTCTCTTTCGGTTACACTGTAGTTCTGTTCTGCGGAATTCAACTGTCTTGATGCATATGCTATAGGATGTTCTACACCGTTTATTTCTTGTCCCAGCACTGCACCAATCGCTACGTTGCTGGCATCTGTGCTAAGAATGAAAGATTTTGAAAAGTCTGGGTAGATCAACAAGGGTTCAGTGGTTAGTTTTTCTTTTAGTTTTTTGAAAGCTGTCTCACAATCTGGTTTTCCAATTACATTTTTCATTCTTTTTGATCAATTTAGTTAATGGTTTGGCTATGTCCGCAAAGTTTGGAACATGCCTTCTGTAGTAACTGCATAAATCCAATGAATCCTCTGATTTCTTTCTCATTCTTTGGCTGAGGAAACTCCTTTAACAGCTTCAATCTTTTTTGGGCAAGGCTTTACTCCTTGATTCGTGATTATATGTCCTAGGAAATTAATTTCGGGTTTTGCAATTTGGCATTTCTTTAGCTGCACACTTAAGTTTACCTCTTTAAACCTCTCTAGCACGTCACTCAAATCTTGTGCATGCTGTTCTATTGTCGGGCTGTAGACTAAGATGTCATCCATGTATGATAAACAAGACTTTCCTTTCAGTCCTGATAAAAATGGTATCAATCAGCCTCTGGAAAACTGCAGGGGAGTTTATAAGACCCATGGGGCATTCTGGTGTATTCATAATGTCCTGTTGGAGTACTGAAAGCTGTTTTTTCTTGGCTGTCAGGATGCATTTTTAATTTGGAAAAATCCCGAATTCATGTCTAGTGCAGTAAAGAATTTACTTCCACCAAGCATGTCAAGTGTTTCGTGAATATCTGGCAAAGGATATACTTCTGGTTACTGTGCATGAGTTAAGGTCTCTATAGTCGATGCACATTCTGTGAGTTACAACACCATCTGGACCAGGTTTCTTTGGCACTATGACCACTGGTGCTGACCCTGGTGATACACTCGGTATTATGATTCCCTTATCCAGTTGTTCCTCTATCAGATCTTGTAGTACTTGTTTCTGTGCATGCGGCACTCTGTATGGCCTTTTGTTAATGGGAGGGTGGTCTCCTGTGTTAATTTTGTGGCTTACTTTAGCTGTGCATCCTAAATTTTCAATTCCTCCAAGGCTAAACAAATTTCCAAATC
Organism: Homalodisca vitripennis; assembly: GCF_021130785.1. NCBI lineage: Eukaryota > Metazoa > Arthropoda > Insecta > Hemiptera > Cicadellidae > Homalodisca > Homalodisca vitripennis. The sequence goes on from NW_025784025.1 coordinate 14,326, forward strand.
GATGAAGTACGTTTCTAATCTTTGCTTTTTCTTCTGGTCTCAAATGCTCTATCTTTTCTTCTACTTTTCTTCTGAATTCGTCCCCTTTTTTTAGATACTGTGTTGACCCTTTTTGGTTCTGTTGAATTCTTTGGTTTTTTAAAATGAGGTTCTTCTAATTTACAGATCAGAGTGTTCTTGTACATTACTAAATCTTCTGGGCTTGTATTAACTACTTTCGTCCAACAAGTTCCATTTCTTACTTTAGTTAGACTTCTGGCTACATAAATTCCATGAATTTTTACGAGTGCTGGTTCTGTAATTACAACTTTGTTCTCAATTTCTTGCTTTCTTTGTTTCACATTTTCCCCCAATTTTAGTTGTACTAACATTTCTGAACGGGCAGGTATGTTGAGGTTAGTTCTGCAGTATGCTGGAAGATTTTCAGGCAAGTTTTTTGTTTTCGTTAGGCTTCACTTGCGCGTTGATTGAGCGATCGGGTTCTACTTGGAAGTTTTGAGTTCGCTTGGTGGCTATACCAAGTCCACTCACACAATCATTTGTAGTTTCTTTGTCTCGTTCGTATAGGTCGACTGCGTCACAACCTTCAATACTTAAGACATATCGTTCTAAATCAATGACAGCTCTTTTCCACCTAAGCACATCATAACCTATAACTACAAATATAATCGTCAGGCAAGTCTGCTACTATGAACGTACACATCATTTCTGTGTCTCCTAGCTTCATAGTCTGTTTTACTTGACCGTAGGTGTGCATTATGGCTCCTGTGATGCCATGTACACGAACATCAGTCGGTGAGATAGGTCCTTGGGTGACCGTTTTCTCTATCATCGAGATTTGTGCCCCAGTATCAATTATTACTGGGCCATTGACACTCCCAATGGTTCCATGAGCTAGTAGTTTCATAGTTGTTTTCCTGCTCAGTGATGTATGCAATTTTAGGTTTTTTCTTCGCCTGTCCAAACCTTATCTTGTGTAGGTTCAGATTTACTTCCTCACGGGGTTGCCAGCGGCGCTTCTGGGTTCCCCGCTGTAGTTTAACGGTAGAGCGTTTCTTGAACTATAACCGCTTCCTGAAGGTTGACCTCTTTCGTTACCCGTGTTCTTTGTTCTGGCCCAGCAATTATCAGCCGTATGACCTTGCTTCTTGCAGAAGATGCAGTGAGGACGTGTGGAGTTTGCCTTTGATTTACATTCTGATTCTCTGTGCCCTTTTCTACGGCAATATCCACATTCCTTCATCTGCCTGTCTGTAGAGCTTCTACATCTACAGTCTTTTGCTACGTGTCCTATCTTTCCACAATTGTAGCATTTACTTGTTAAATTGTTTCCAAAAACTTTCCTTGGTTTTTCTTCAAATGGATTTGGCCTTTTTTCTAAGTTATTTATTGCTATTGCGGTAGTCACTGCTTCTCTAAAATTCTTTGGAAACTTAATCCTTGTTTGTCTGCCAATTTCTCCGTAAAGTCCTCTGACAAAGGCTTCCATTGTTCTTCGGTCAGCTTCTTCTCTTAATACTCTATTTACTTCTTCGTTATTGGTGGTTCTCAGTGTTTTGTCACTGACCCTCTTGACTCTGTCAGAAAATTGTTCGATAGTCTCTCCTTTATTTTGTCTGATGTTAGCTAACTGTTCAAAATAATAGTGATCTGGTAGGCTATCTCCAAACATTTCTGTTAGAGCAGGACTTAATTTCTTTAAGTGTTGTGGCGTTTTTGCATTTTTCATCTGATTTTGAAAACTGTAGTGCACTACCAATTAACTTTAATTTCAATACTTGTAATGTTTGTGTTCCGTCCAATTGCTCAGTTTCTCCTATGCCTTGAATGCTGTCGAAGAATGGCATGAGTAGATCGGCTCTCTCTCCGTCGTAGGGAGTAATGCTAGACACTAGCTCAAATGATGGTCTGCTTGCTGCTCCGATTGTCATATCCATAGCGGGATGGTGACATTTCTGTTCTGTTCAGCACAGAATTTCCCGCGATGGTTTCGTCTATGCAGTCTTGAAGAGACCTGACTTTGGTTGAAATTGCATCAAAAAGCCTCTTGAAATTCAATGGTTTTTCCTTCAAACGTTACTGTAGAACTCATGATTGTTGATTTTGTTATAATGATCTTAATAATCTAACATTTAATTTAGGAAACTCTACAAAATTTTACGAAGTTCGATTTAAAATATACGACTGAATTTATGACTAATAATACTATTTTTTTCTTCAAAATCCCAAAAGTTCTATAAAAATAAATTTTCTGATAACCAATCAATGATTGATAACCTATCTATACCTATCTAATCAATCAATCATCATCAATTGGTGTCAGTGATAATAATCCATATACATCATATAAAACTAATTAGTAGATTAGCAATGCCTAACCAATTAACAATATCGATTTACCCAGTACAAGTATACTAATGTGACGTATAGATTTTGAATAACGCACTGGAATAGCGTCTAACTTCAAATTAAAATTAATTTTAAAACATCAATATTTCTCAATAACAACAATTATTTAAACCCAAAATATTAATTTTATCATAGCTATGACACTTTTGTTTTAAGGAGTGCTTTTACATTACAAAGATTTAATAATTAATTTTTTTATCTAGAAACATTGGCAATTCCTGAATATTATTTAGTATTCTTATCTTAATTTTAAAAATGAGAAATAGGTGCCCTGGAAGTGACGACCTGACATTGAAGTACACATTGTTACTCCATGTTAGATTAATTCAATTTAATTTACTTATTACTTAATAATCAATCACAAAATTTGCCAAAAAAATGTGTTCATTCAATGCTGCATTCACTATTTATACCACAGCACCTTTATTCTCTCTTATTTCTATGTCTTATTTTATTATATAATTAACGTAGAATATTTGGTAAAATTTGTTTAAAAGTATAGCCAATGTTTCTTTATTATATTTATTTAATTTCTGAACGTGAACAAAGGCTCACCAAATATCGCCGCCATTGTGACTGCCATGGTTGCTAGAGGCTGTGGACAGATGATGTTGGTTGTTGTCAGCGTCACCCACGATGTTGGTTGGTTGCTCCGCTTCCGTCTCCTAGGCTGGTGACGTGATGAAGATGGCAAGATGGCGTCGTCTCTTGGCGTCCTTTCTCGGTTTGGCGTCTTCACATGTAGATTCCTTTATCCAATTCCATCGTCCTTCCTGTTGCACTTTTAACTCCAAAATTTTGAAAAATCCAACTTGGAAACACTTTTCCTAACTGTTAAAACTATACTTGACACTGGATTACACTGTTTAAGTAATTTTTGATGTTCACGTGGTCACTTCGGCGTCGGGAAAACAATCAACTGTACAGTTAAATTGTCCCAAAGTTACGCGATAATCCCACCGCTGCCACCAAATCTGTAACGCGACCGATTTGGGGATTAATTGGTATCCGCTGCCACCACCGGATGATTCCGGAAAAAGAAATAAAGTTTGTGCAACAACGTTTGAATTTTAAAAACACTGTTTATTAAAGATTAATTTATAGAAATCACACAATTTACATTGGTTAAAAAGGGGAGAGCACTTCTGAATGATATAAAGTATTGAATTACATTATTGAAAGAATTTAGAAAATGTTATAATAGGGCGACAGAGAGTTACATGTCTACGAGTCTGAGGCCTGAACTAGACTAGCTTCCCAGCACACGCAGGTGCTGACTCTGCATTGTCAGCAGTCTTACTGCTGACCTCCTCAACAGTGCTGTACACTTTACAATTATTATGTCTTTAGTTAGATTTTACTAAATGAATAAAATTTTTATAAAACCAAATAAAGCATAATTTCTTGAATTATTGTTAATATTGGGTTCGGGTCGTTACACTTTCATAAACACCCTTCTTATACCTTGACCATGATTCAGTCACGTGATAAGAAACTGACCCATAAAAGCCCAGACTGACTCTTAGGTGCAGCGTGTAATGTGTCTTCATAATATACATTACGTCGTTACGGATTCAAATAATAGTTCTGTAAAATTGGGGCCACATACATACATTCGTACCCTAATTTAATGATACGGAATAAAAGTAAACAAATTAAAAAATAAATTAATAACATATAATGAGATTAACTGAATCCTACTAAAATATAACGAAAATAATTTTAAAAGCTCTATCTTGTTTACTCAAATTCAACAACATACAAACTAACATTGAGGTATTTTGTGACATAAGCACAAAAATAAAAAAACATTTTAATTTGTTTATATTTAGGATAAGAGTACAACATATGGAATGCATTTTATGTTCCTTACGTTCCGATCCTTGATCATAACCAGGTTATGTATCATTTAGGTTGGTCAGTATCGTACTTCAGTCTTCAACTTCAGAGCCCGAAACATCGTTCTTTAAAATCCAATATTTTTAAATATATCAGGAGATTGGAACAGTCCATCACTTATCTTCAGGAGTTATTGTGCCATTTAACAAGGGTTTGAAAGAGATTGGAACAGTCCATCACTTATCTTCAGGAGTTATTGTACCATTTAACCAGAGTATGAAGAGATTGGAACAGTCCATCACTGATCTTCAGGAGTTATTGTGCCATTTGACAAGGGTATGAAGAGATTGGAATAGACCATCACTTATCTTCAGGAGTTATTGTGCCATTTAACAAGGGTATTAAGAGATTGGAATAGACCATCACTTATCTTCAGGAGTTATTGTGCCATTTAACAAGGGTATGGAGAGATTGGAATAAACCATCACTTATCTTCAGGAGTTATTGTGCCATTTAACAAGGGTATTAAGAGATTGGAATAGACCATCACTTATCTTCAGGAGTTATTGTGCCATTTAACAAGGGTATGGAGAGATTGGAATTAAAACCATCACTTATCATCCGGAGTGGACTGTACCATTTAACAAGGGTATGAGGAGATTGGAATAGACCATCACTTATCTTCCGGAGTGGCTGTGCCATTTAACAAGGGTATGAGGAGATTGGAATAGTCCATCACTGATCTTCAGGAGTTATTGTGCCATTTGACAAGGGTATGAAGAGATTGGAAATAGACCATCACTTATCTTCAGGAGTTATTGTGTGCCATTTAACAAGGGTATTAAGAGATTGGAATAGACCATCACTTTATCTTCAGGAGTTATTGTGCCATTTAACAAGGGTATGGAGAGATTGGAAATAAACCATCACTTATCTTCAGGAGTTATTGTGCCATTTAACAAGGGTATTAAGAGATTGGAATAGACCATCACTTATCTTCAGGAGTTATTGTGCCATTTAACAAGGGTATGGAGAGATTGGAATAAACCATCACTTATCTTCAGGAGTTATTGTGCCATTTAACAAGGGTATGAAGAGATTGAAAACAGTCCATCACTGATCTTCAGAAGTTATTGTGACATTTAACAAGGGTATGAAGAGATTGGAATAGACCATCACTTATCTTATCTTCAGGAGTTATTGTGACATTTAACAAGGGTATGAAGAGATTGGAATAGACCATCACTTATCATCCGGAGTGACTGTACCATTTAACAAGGGTATGAGGAGATTGGAATAGACCATCACTTATCTTCCGGAGTGGCTGTGCCATTTAACAAGGGTATGAGGAGATTGGAATAGTCCATCACTGATCTTCAGGAGTTATTGTGCCATTTAACAAGGGTATGAGGAGATTGGAATAGACCATCACTTATCTTCCGGAGTGACTGTGCCATTTAACAAGGGTATGAAGAGATTGGAATAGACCATCACTTATCTTCCGGAGTGACTGTGCCATTTAACGAGGGTATGAGGAGATTGGAATAGTCCATCACTGATCTTCAGGAGTTATTGTGCCATTTAACAAGTTTACGAGTATAACGTACCAGTTCTCCAATAGTAAATCAAGTGCGAAGCCGAGGCTAACGGGTAGTCATTTTATATGCCTACAGTAGTAAAATCAGACAATATATTCGTAGCTTAAATTCACTGCGGACGACTAATCAAGCAGCAAACTTGTCGCTGATCTTCTTCAAAAATATGTCATAGAAAAGCTTAAACTTCCTTATCTAGATAGACTGTGTGCACAAAAAGTAAATGCGGGATGGGCTGGAATAACAAGTGTCCGTAAATGTTTCAGCCACTCTCAACATTTTAAACATCGCCATGCATTTAAATTTCAGTAAAGCGGAAGGTTTTGTCCTTATATCGAAATTTTCACATTTCTAATATTAATAGTGCATACATGTAAGCCAAACACCATCGTACAATATACCGATAAATTTATAAAGTACATACATATATTTATATTTTATGTACTCATTATATATACATACACGGATAAATCAATTTATCAAAACTATTATTAATTAAAATTAATTAGTCCTCCAGAAAGTAGACACACAGGAAAACACATATTTTATGGTATATGTTTCGTAAGGTTGCCTTGATTTAATTAATAGTCGTTAAGGCAATCGTAGTGCCAATAATGATTTTAGATTCTTTTTTAAAATTTAAATTTACTCCTCTTACGATTAAGTTACAGCATGTTATTTGCGTTTCTTTAACATTTACGTCGATTGCCCTTTTTATATCATTATATCAGATGAGAAATCCAAAACTTGATGTCTCTATATCTTATCTATATGATTTATTTAACATAACAATTTACTGTATTTAAAACATCATCATCCAACCTTTATGAGAGAAATGTGTCACTTAAACAGTTAAAGAACATTAAGGCGATTTTATAGAGATATTTTTTATTCTTACTTATATCACCTCAGCAGTTGTTTCTTATTATGAATTCAAACTAAATAAGCAATGGTTTGACCGGGAATGTTGTGAAATAGAACGCTTTTATTGATCCAGTGATGTACAGCGTTACATTGTCACAATGAAAAAAATGTAATATAAATATTTCAAAAGCAATAGCAAAAATATTATGGTTTTAAATCTAATAACAGTATTAATAACACAATGCTAAATTGTAATTATAAACAAATACATCACCGTGGACATTAATCAATTAAACAGTTTGTTATGATTTTACACAACTTACTGTCAAACTGTGACACAATATCTGAGCCAGGTGACATACATTTAAATTTGTGACTTATAGGTTTTGTTCTAGTTTTATTATTTATAACCTTAATGGCGGAGGAATTAGAAATCGTTCATTGAGAATTGGCAACGTCAAAAAATTAGTACAATTTTCCTATCTTTATTTGGAAATGCTTTTTAAATCAAACTGTTTAATGTTCTGGCAGTCATATGAATTTTGTGGCAGTAACATTTTTCAAAACTGCTGGTTTTAATAGTAGACCCTCAAATATCCTCTGTCTTCTTATATACGATGTATGTATTCCCAATAGTAGACCCTCAAATATCCTCTGTCTTCTTATATACGATGTATGTATTCCAATAGTAGAACCCTCAAATTATCCTCTGTCTTCTTATATACGATGTATGTATTCCAATAGTAGACCCTCAAATAATCCTCTGTCTTCCTTTACTTATATACGATGTATGTAATTCCAATAGTAGACCCTCAAATATCCTCTGTCTTCTTACTTATATACGATGTATGTATTCCAATAGTAACCCTCCAAATATCCTCATGTCTTCTTATATACGATGTATGTATTCCAATAGTAGACCCTCAAATATCCTCTGTCTTCTTATATACGATGTATGTATTCCAATAGTAGACCCTCAAATATCCTCTGTCTCTTCTTATATACGATGTTATGTATTCCATGTCTCCCCTCTTGCTTCAATGGAATTAGAGCAGTTTAATAAAACTTATGTTGTGGCTCGCAGACCTCCTATAAGAATTTTCCTAGGTAACAAACGAAGTAATATTACGATGTATTTTGACTATGTTAAAAATCAACAAATAACTAGTGGATTTGCAACCATTTTCTGGTTCCTAATAATATTTTTGGACATTTATTTCAGAATCTAAGTAAATCCAATGATAGGACTTCATTTGAAATACCACTTACTTAAAAATTACATTTTAGAAGTGATACCTTTTTTAAAAACAAATAAACACAATCATGCTACATATCTTTATAAAAGTGTGAACAAATCAATGTTATTACTGTAAAAAGGAGTGAAAAATTAACGTAATACATACATATATATATATATACATATATATAATTTATTATTTTTACACTTGAGAGTACTTTTTTACATTTTATGCACCTGATGGAGGGTTTTTACCGAAATAAAGTGGCATTATTTTGTAAAAACGTTACTTCTAGAGTTATAGCGCTTATAACTTAGAGTAATAGTTATAGTTATACTAAAAATTATAATATTACCTAATAACAAATTTACTTGTATTCCATACACTTAGGATATGGTTCAAATGCATGTTTATATGTAAACTACATATAACATATACTACATAATTTTCTCCTGATTGTAATGAAGGACAATTACAGCTTGGCTATTTAACATGTTTATGGTGTCATGTAATGTTAAGCGTGACAGGGAGATATAATAACTTGTATGAAACACCAACTAATAAATTATTATAAGAACATTTCGTTGGTTTCGAGTACATTAAAACGCCAGAAATTACTGTAGAAACATATAACTCGCTTAAATCTACCGTTTTGAAGGCTAACCTAAGGTAACTAACTAACTAATAGCTGGAGGCCAGGCGACAAGAAGGTAAATAGCATCAGTGAGTTAATTACTTGAGACCCATCAAAGAGGTAATAACAGGCACTTATATCGCATTAACCTGCATCAGCCCTCCGTTGTTGTCAGGCGTAACACGCCTTTACATGTTAAATTGTCACTGTCAACAGAATCATGTTTAAGAATAATTATTTTTTACTCTGGAAAAACTATCCTTAACTGTCCCTAAATATTCGAATTATGCTTTCTGTTCAGAATGAAAACATAAGAAATTAAGTACAAATGTTTGGCTGAGCGTTAGTAAGGCATATCACCGGTGGCCTGGAAATATTTCATTATGTCTGTCTGTCTATCTGTCAGATCTTCCGCATGATATCTCGAAAGTGAACTGTAGACTTCAAACTGTGCATGAAGCTTCATTTTTACATTACCAACACTCAGTTGCTATTTTGGTGCATGTTACTCCATGGATTTGGTTTGATCATTAGCAAATAATTTTACGTTTGAAAATAGGAGAATGAATAAATGTGTAAAACAAATTCAGTGTACAGTATTCGTAACATATTTGTTTTAATACGTGTAAGCAAAGCATCCCAAAACATCCTACATCAAAGTATGGTGATTTGTGGTGTATATAATTATTATTTAAGCACTTAATGAAGAAAGTATCCGATTTTTTGTATCACTGAACGATGGAAAATTTCCGAGAAATCTTGTTTTCCTTCACATTCCTGCATTTGTTTCCTCGGGATTATCCACAGAATAAAGAAGAGTAATAACGCAAACCTGGAAAGGTTTGTGTATTAGATGCTAGTGAGTACCATATAGGCTGGGTGAAATTTGAGTGAGATATTATCTTCAAAAGTCAATACTGTGAGTATGAAAAATTTGCTTTGGTAGAGTAATTATGAACCAGAACAATACATTGATTGTTTATCTCAAGTACATAATATTTAAATTTATACTTATTTCTAAATGTATAACGTGCAAGAATACGTAACAAGTGTTTGAATAAATATAACACTAAACCATAGACATTACAAATACAGCACTAGTTTTATAAATACGTGTTTCTAAAGATCTTATAAACCTGGTGAGCCAAGATTATAATTACCTTGTATAATAATACAACTTGTATTTTTCTTCAAACGGGTTAAGGAGATTATTCCACGAAAATAAATTAACCATTAACCGAGCTAACTTTAGTTAAGGTCAAATGAGAAGGGTATCAAAATGTTATTGATATAGGACTATAATTTTTTTCAGTTGACATTTTTATAGCCATAACATAAAACTCACTATAATAATACACACATATATATATATATAACATATATAAATATAACATATATATATATAACATATATATATATATATATATATATATATAGTTACATACATAACATACAACATACATAACTAATAGCTATACTTTTGCCATAACACTCGATAAAGTCTTAACGTCGCCACTTAAGTTTTATGAAGGTTTTGCTGTAAAGCGTGGCTGACGGGAATTTCTTAGGGGAAATTTACATGTAGGTGGTGCTATTTAAAATTTGTTTAGTTGAATTCACGTTTGATTGATATTTTGGAAGGATTTAAAAATATATTTTTATAACAAAATGTGCTTATTATAGCTGCAAGAACAGTGAAAGAATACATATTGTTGAGCAAGTTGACAATTTGCATATGTATAGACGTTATCGAGGGTCTCAAGAGCTCTTGTAGGACCCAATTGTGTCGCAATCTGTGTGCAAACCTCCTCCGCCGAAACTCCACTGAGGACATGTGGAATACTCGATCCTTCCTCGACAAACAGATTTAGTAAAGATCCTAATATAATTTATTTGTTCCTAAACTTCTTCGCGGTTGGAAATATGTTTACTTATCCATAAGTGGAAAGACGCGTCCACGAGGAAGGAAAATTTCCTTAATCTTATTTCCAGCCTTGGATGACTGGACGTGTCTTATTTTCCGTTTCCGTCCACAACTTTAAACATTATATCAGTAATCACTTTTGAACCTTTCAATGTTTAATATTTCAAATCGTGATGAAATATAACTTGCATTAAAAAACAAAAACAAGGAATTTTAGGGTGTATAATATGTTTTAAACGCATTCAAGGATACACCAATTGTTGTTTTAATAATAGTAGTACAGGAGGCTTTATAAATTACTAAATTTAAAAGTTTCCTGAGTATTAATAACGCAAAAATATTTATAAATTAATCTTGCGAAGAAAAATACAAAAAAAAAAACCGATCTGTATTCCAATTCGGGCCTCTTGTCTTATTGGGAAATTATCTATTAATTTAACAACCTCTCCAATAAATATAAAAGATTTTATTTTTGTGAGCCTTTCGTACTCAATGTGTACATCTTCAACTCACACAACGGAATGCTGTGTGAGTCATAAGATGTACTCATTGAGTACGAAAGGCCTCACATAAAAATCTTTATATTATTAGAGTGTTTGTTACATTATAATATACCATGTTTACCTTGAAAGTGTTTGGAGGGTCGAGAACATTGTGGTGATCTGATAAGTAGAGAGGACTCATACAAATTTAATCTAGGAGAAATAAATACTTTATACAGTCCCTACATAAACATATGGCCGACAAGTGTAAACTCACCTGACATATATAAATTCTAAAGAAAAACGATTTTTAGAAGGGCTTAAGAGGACGTATAATTTGAAGAAGCACAGACTTTTTTGATTGTTTTTATCTCAAGTACTATAAGGTACACAAAAATTTTCGTTTTTTTTTTTTTTTTTTACTTTGCTTTGGGGGGCTAAGAAGTAATACGTAACACAAAGCAAGACTAAATGGTTGCTTATCTGCCAAGTTATTTTTCCACGCCCTAGCCAACTTATGTGTTATATAAGGCCCAAATTGCCCCTGATAAATGTCGATGTATACACACACAAAATTTCCCTCTCCCTCTTCACTCTCCCCCTCGCACGTCCTTCCCATCCGCTCCACACCAACACCATCCCTCTCCACCCCCAACAACCCTCCCCATCACCCCCCGTCCATCACTCACCATCCCTCCATCGTCTTTTTCCTTTTCCCCCTCCTCATCATCCCGCTTTCCTCCCCCTGGGCCATCTGATGAGACCTCGGCTTGCGTCATGAATCTTAAGTTTGCCTCGCTAAATAGTTAAATGTTTTTAACACTTCTTAGTTTTACTAATCTTCACTTTTGCCGAGCTACCGCTGCTATGTCGAGCCGAGATGGCTGACGCACCGTGCCCCCACGCATTTTGAGTCGACATCAACGCTAACGAAAGAGTCAATTTGAAAGGGCTCTAAAATTTAATCTAAATTTAAAAACTTTACAGGGCTACTTTAAAATATGGCCGAAAAAATGTAACTCCCTGACTTTATAAATTCTAAACGATTTTTTGAAGGGCCCCCCCCCCCCCCCAAAAAAAACTTAAAAATTTGAAGAACAAGACTTTTTGGGGGGTTTTTTCTAAGTAAATATAGGTAAAAAAAAATTTTTTGTTCGTAGAGTAATCGGGAACAAAAGAAGACTAAATGGTTTTCTTATCGCCAAGTTACCCCGCCCAGCCAACCCAAGTGGGTTTTTATAAGCCAATTGCCCCTGATAATGTCATGTTTACACACACAAAATTCTCTCCCTCTCACTCTCCCCCTCCCCCCTTTCCCTCCGCTCCCCCCTCACCATCCCTCTCCACCCCAAAA